>NW_027497783.1:0-161724 GCF_021521415.1 Bidens hawaiensis | reverse complement strand
TTACATATTAACTATCTATGGACCATAATCCGTTCATATAACACTCTAGACACCATAACCACTATCCATGCATATCAATTACACCATACATACATGGTTAGGGTTTTATTTGATCTCAAAATCAAAGACACAACAATTAACATGTAATAATATCCATTCTAGTTATCAAATCATCATCAATACATCATCAAATCAAACACGACATATGAACACAACTTATATACAAAAATCGGCCCTAGGGTTTTTAATTAATCCATTAAAAATCGAAATTAAGTATAAAGGATGCAAGGGATAGTCGTTTATACCTTCCTAGCACCTTAATCTTCAATCAAAAGCTTGAAAAATTGCTTGTATGTGTGTGTGTGATGGCCGACGGCTGCCAAGGGGGTGAGAGGGAGGGCCGATCGGTGTGGGAGGAGAGAAAGAGTGTTAGGGTTTTAGGTTTATGTTATTATTTATAATAACATGTTACACTTTAGTCCCTCAACTTCCAAATGTTACTTTTCTAGCTTAATTAACTAGTTCTAGCACATTGAGTTAACGTTTATACAATGTTTTCACATAACACATAAGTCTAACACATAATTATCACATAATTATTGTTTTGACGTTTTTCGTTTATTCACCAATTGTTTGCGTCAACTCGTTTGCGTTTCGGTGCAAATTCCCGAAAGACTACACATGTAGTAATTGTCAAGCGTCATTTAAACCCTAGTTTAAATGTAATGAGGTGTGCGTTATAGATCAATGATCATTAAGTTTGAATTGACGGAGTTGAGTTAACGGAGTTAACCTGAAATTGTAGAATGTCCCATCATTCCCATGTTAAAGAATTTTCGTCCCGAAAATTTGAGTCAAGTCATGATGAGTGTCTGAAAAGTAAGAAAAATTTTCAGTTTGTCATATCACCCCCTAGTAGAAAGAAATTTCGTCTCGAAATTTAATTCATACCTCCGGTGATTTCTGACGGTTTGTCGGGTTTCGCGGTTTTCTGTGTTTGGTCAGCCCTTCAAAAAGGCGAGGATACTTTTTCATCATTTGATCCTCGCGTTCCCACGTGGACTCCGATCCACGTCTTGAGTTCCAACGAACCTTAACGATTGGAATTTTGCTGTGCTTGAGTGTTTTGGTTTCCCAATCCAAAACTTCAACTGGTTCTTCAATGAAGTGTAGCTGTTCATCAACTTGCAGTTCGCCCAAAGGGACTACTTGTGTTTCATCAGATAGGTATTTCTTCAAATTGGATACGTGAAAAACATCGTGTACACTGCTGAGTTTCGTTGGTAAGTCCAGTCGGTACGCCACCGGACCAACGCGTTCCGTTATCCGGTAAGGACCAACATATCGTGGGTTGAGTTTGTTTCGCTTTCCAAAGCGAACCACACCTTTCCAAGGTGAGACTTTGAGTAACACTTGATCGTTCACTTGAAATTCGAGAGGTTTTCGGGGGGGGGGGGGGGGCGCTTGTCGGTGTAACTCTTTTGACGATCTCGTGCTGCTGCCATGCGGTTTCGGATTTGAACAATCTTTTCTGAAGTTTCGAGTACCAGTTCTGGACCAGTGATTTAGCTGTCACCCACCTCTGCCCAGCAGAGAGATGATCGACACTTCCGTCCGTACAGCGCTTCAAACGGCGCTGCTTTAATACTTGCGTGGTAGCTGTTATTATACGAGAATTCTACCAAAGGTAAGTGAGGTTCCCAACTTTTTCCGAAATCCAACACACATGCACGCAACATGTCCTCTAAGGTCTGAATAGTTCGTTCACTTTGCCCATCCGTCTGAGGATGGTATGATGTGCTCATATCAAGGCGTGTGCCTAGGGCACTCTGTAGCGACTTCCAAAATGCGAAGTGAAACGGGAATCTCGATCAGAAATAATTGAGACAGGCACTACGTGTCTAGACACTACTTCCTTCATGTAGACGCGAGTCAATCTTTCCATTTTGTCCGATTCCTTAATTGCTAAGAAGTGTGCCGACTTAGTCAACCGGTCAACGATCACCCAGATGGTATCGCATCCCGTCGGTGTCTTAGGTAATCCCGTGATAAAATCCATTGAGATGTGTTCCCATTTCCACATTGGAAGTTCCGGTTGTTGTAGTAGGCCAGATGGTTTCTGGTATTTTATTTTGACTCTGGCACAAGTCAAGCATTTGCTCACGTAGGTGGCAATGTCGGCTTTCATATTTGGCCACCAGTAAAGTGCCTTTAAGTCATGATACATTTTATCTGAGCCAGGGTGGATAGAATATTGGGACTTGTGTGCTTCGTCCATCACCAGAGTTCTCAACTCTCCGTACCATGGAACCCAAATCTGGTTCTCAAAATATCGAACCCCGTCCGATCTGGTTTCAAGTTGCTTGTTCATGCCCCGCATGAGTTCCGATGGAAGATTATCATCCTTCAAAGCTTCAAGTTGTGCATCGCGAATCTGATCGGGTAAGCTGGCATGAATCGTGAGTTGCAATGCTCGCACTCACCTGGGTTTATCGGTTTCTTTTCTACTGAGGGCGTCGGCCACTACATTGGCCTTGCCAGAGTGGTACTTGATGGCACAATCATAATCTTTAAGCAGCTCGACCCAACGACGCTGTCGCATGTTCAGCTCCTTCTGATCGTAGATATGTTGGAGACTCTTGTGGTCGGTGTAAATGGTAAACTTGGTACCGTACAAGTAATGCCTCCATATCTTAAGGGCAAACACCACAGCTCCGAGTTCCAAATCATGGGTCGTGTAGTTCTTCTCGTGAACCCGTAGTTGTCGAGAGGCATAGGCTATAACCTTCTCGAGTTGCATCAGCACACAACCGAGACCTTGTATTGATGCGTCACAATGTACCTCAAAATTCTATGTTCCCTCGGGGAGGGCTAAAAAAGGGGCGCTACAGAGTTTGGTTTTCAACAGTTGGAAAGCGGATTCTCGCGCGTCTCCCCAATTGTACTTAGTACCCTTGTGAGTCAAAGCGGTGAGGGGTTGAGAAATCTTTGAAAATCCCTCGATGAAACTTCGGTAGTAGCCGGCCAGTCCTAGGAATTGCAGCACCTCAGTCGGAGTCTTAGGTGCTTCCCTGTTTTTGATGGCCTCTACCTTACCGGGATCGACATGGATACCGTTCTCGTTGATCACATGTCCTAAAAAGTGAACCTCGCGAAGCCAAAATTCGCATTTCGAGAGTTTAGCGTACAGTTGTTCCTTCTTCAATAATTCCAGAATTATCCTCAAGTGTTCTTCATGGTCAGCTTCGTCCTTGGAATAGACGAGAATATCATCAATGAAAACAATCACAAACTTGTCGAGGTACGCCTTGCATACTCGATTCATGAGATCCATAAATACGGCTGGTGCGTTGGTTAGGCCAAAAGGCATAACCGAAAACTCGTAGTGACCATACCGTGTTCTGAAAGCCGTCTTTGGAATATCTTCCTCGCGCACTCTTAATTGATGGTAACCAGACCGCAGATCGATCTTCGAATAAAAACTCGATCCTTGAAGCAGGTCAAACAGATCATCAATTCGGGGTAAAGGATAACGGTTCTTGACCGTCACCTTGTTCAACTCCCGGTAGTCGATGCACATGCGGAAAGTCCCGTCCTTCTTTCTGACAAATAAGACAGGGGCTCCCCATGGTGATGAGCTAGGTCGGATAAAACCCTTATCCAACAAATCTTGCAACTGAGTGGACAGTTCCTGAAGCTCCGCCGGTGCGAGCCGATACGGGGCTCGTGCTATGGGTGCTGCACCGGGTGTCAACTCGATTTGGAATTCGACTTGACGAATAGGAGGGAGTCCAGGCAAATCCTCCGGGAAAACTTCCGGAAAATCTCGCACAATCGGTATATCTTCAATTCGCTTCTCCTCCGCGGGTTTCTCAACAATATGCGCCAAAATTGCCGGATGCCCTTTCGTAGATACTTCTGCGCCTTCATGAGGGTAATGACGCTGGTGGTCATGCCGCTTCTCTCACCTCGGATCGAAATGATCTCGCCGGAAGGGGTAGTAATGTGGACTATCTTGTCGTGACATATAATCTCCGCTCGGTTCTTGGATAACCAGTCCATGCCGACCACGACATCGAAACTACCAAGCGTAAAAGGTATGAGGTCGATATCAAAAATATGACCTGACAGTTTTAACTTACATCCCGCAAGTACATGAGTCGTTACTATAGTCTTACCGTCAGCTAATTCAACAGGAAACTTAGCATCTAACGGGGTTTGAGTTAGGTCTAAGAGTTGACTAAAGGCTTTCGACACAAAACTCCTATCAGCTCCAGTGTCAAACAATACAGAAGCAAAACAGTCATTCACAGGAAACTTACCAGTCACCACATACGGATCATTGCGGGCTTGACCCGACCCAATAACAAAAGCTCTTCCTTTACCATTGTTTCCACCACCACTACCACTTCCATTACCTCCATTGTTGTCGTTCTGTTTCAGCTTAGGGCAGTCTTTCTTAAAATTGCCCTCTTGACCACACTCAAAACATCCCTTAGTCGTCATAGGTGGTTTAGGAGCACCCTTTGCCGCAAGGTCTCCTCTACATTCCTTTGCCTGGTGACCCATCTTTCCGCATCTCTGACACTTGACACGGTCACACGGCCCAGCATGATGATAGTTGCACCTGTTGCACTTCGGATATTTCCCAGCATAGCCGCTCGAACCCTACCCGCTACCGTCGTTATTGTTGTTGTGACCCTGATTGTTGAAGCTCCGGGTGAATTCGGGCTTTCGGTAGTGTTGCTGCTGTGGGGGTTCGAGGATGAGGATCTGGTATTGTCAAACTTTCTCTTTCCGCTGCTCGGGTTGTTGTTGCTGTTGTTGTCAGTGTTCGGGTTGTCACGGGCTTTAGTGGTTGAACCCCTAGGTGGTAGCGCACCTTGGGTCACTGCTTGATCCGTTAGTTTGTGAGCTAACCGAATCGCTTGTTGAATCGTGGCTGGTCTGGAAGACGTCACCATGCCCTGAATTTGCGGTGCCAACCCATCAATATACATTTCAATCCTCTTACTCGGTGGGTCTACCATCCTTGGACACATCACGGCCAACTCGTGAGAACGGGTTGTGTAGGCCTCGATTTCTGAATCACCATCTTCAATGACCAAAACTCTGACTCCAACTTTGCAATCTCCTCTCTCGGACAGTACTCTTCTCGCATCATGTTCTTGAACTCCTCCCAGTTCATCGCGTTAGCCAGTTCTAATCCAAGAATCTGTACGTTCGAATTCCACCAAGTGAGAGCAGAATCTTCAAGTGTTCCAGCAGCAAATTTGACTCTACTGGCAGGGGGACAATTACACATTTCAAACGTCGATTCGGCCTTCTCAGCCCAACGCAGGAAGCCTGTAGCTCCCTCAGTTCCCTTAAACGTACTGGGCTTGCAGTCAAGGTAGTTCTTGAAGGTACATGTTCCAATTGGACCTCCAGCTTGGTTCTGGACATGTGCGGCTAGAGCGGCCGCCGCGTGGTCATTCAGCAGAGTTTGGAGTTCTGCTGCAGTCAAGTTGATGTTACCACGTCCGTGTCCAGCGTTTCTTCCTGCCATTTCCTAGAATCACAGCATAAGATGTTGAACATGAGTTTTTCTTTCATATGCAACACGCCATACATGTAATAAAAAGATAGGTAAGAAAGAAATAAGAAACAAACATCACATCACAACCATATATTAATCCAAATAATAATTCATGATTAAAACCATTGTATTCGCTACAAAGTATTTAAAATCAATCCTTAAAATTATAGAAAATAATAGTTTAGATGGAGACAACCCCTCCATCTAGGTGTTATCATCACTGGATGTCATCATCTGAGGACACCTCTGAGTGTGCCTCCTCCTCAGCCGGTTCTTCCTCCGGTTCTTCTTCAGGTTCCTCCTCGGGATCTTCCTCGGGATCCTCCTCAGGCTCCTCTTCGGGATCTTCTTCGGGTTCCTCTTCAGGCTCTGCCTCAGGTTCTGCCTCAGGCTCTGCCTCAGGTTCGGCTGCGTTCTGAGCAATTTGCATTTGTAAGACATCGCAACGCTCTAAAGCTATCTCGGTTCGAGTCCTTGCTACTTGGAGTTGCTCTTGCAAGTCTATCATCTCGGCTTGCATCTTTCTCATAATCTTCATCTGTTGATCACTAGCCTCTTGCATTTCCTTCATTGTCGCTGTCATGCGGGAAATTTCCTCTTTAGTTTAGGTTCCATCTTTTAACTGTCCGGATACGTTCGCTCTCGTATAGCGCATGTAACCAACATTACGCTCCAAACAAGAAACAACAGCTGCGAGCACACGCTCTACAGGTTCGGTTAGAGGTGGTAGGGTGTGGGGTAAGCAGGATGGTTCGGGTGAGGTAATGGGGGAACTTGTTCGCGATAGACCATACGTCTGATCATATTAGGGTACCAATCCCAGCTAACTTCGTTTTCGTACATGCCTCCGGATAAGCGGTACCTCTTCGTTGCGGGAGCTTCGAGTTCCGGGACTACACGGGGTGGCGATGAGGTAGGTAGCTGCGGTTCCTTCCCATGAGCATGAGTCATCTGATCGGATGATGATGATGATGATGGTGGCGTCGACATCCTTACAGGTAAGCCGTGTATGCGCGCGTATGAGTGAAAAGGGGTAAAGAGATAAGATAACAAAGACTACACAAATCTATGCTGTGCGTATCATTATAACTAATGGGTCGTCGCGGTTATAGTCTAGTATGCATGCAATTTCTAGTTTGCTATAACCAATGGCTCTGATACCAATCTGTCACACCCTCAAAATCCACTAACGGAGTTTTACCGTCAGAGGGTGTGAACTAACAGGATCGGAATCATTAATTATAATCAAACCATAAAAACGTTTAAATGAAAATAAGTGCGGAAGCGTAAAAACCAAAAGATAAAAGTTGCGTCACGCAGGACGACTCAAAACCCCATAATAACAGTTTAAAATCAGGTTGCATAAACAAAAGCGTTTCAAACAATGCATGATCCTATACCGCGCGCCCGCCTCGGCTACCTGAGAATAACATACTAAAAGTGTCAACACGAGGTTGGTGAGTTCACAAGTTTATATAAAATAAAGCGTTTAGCGTTTGCGTTCAGCGTTTTGCATTCAGCGTTTTGCGTTTAGCGTTTTGCGTTCAGCGTTTTGCGTTACCAGATAGTGTTATGTCAATTATATATCTATAGGTAGCTAGCCTATAAAACAAGTATTACTAAGTGTTCGACACCGAAGCTGACTGTTTATCATTTGCCTTGCCACCAGGTCTATCCCGACCATGGTATGTGTTTAGCCAAGATTACACCCACTCGACCTCCAGCCGAGTTTAGCGTTGGGTGGGGTTTGTCAAACCCAGTAGTACTACTCAACAATGACTCGCTATTATCCAATATTAAACGGTTCGATGTGAATGAAGGACTTTAGTTATTGCGTTTGCCACTTAGTCTTTACAAGTGATATATAATCTATATTAACAAAATCTTAAAAGCGTTTTCGGAGTATGTTATCTCCCAAAGTGAAAAGCGTTTGAAAAAAGTTTAAAAGGGGTAAGTGAACTCACTGTTTGCGAAGAATTCCCAAAATAAATCACCAAAGGATGCGCGTCACAGAAAAACTCTCTCTAGCGTTCTAAAACAACAAAGAGATTTTTCTAAGTGTCGGAACTATTATCGAGTCTCTAGACTCGGCACATAATACCTATGCACACAATGTGTTTCGTGTTTCGTTTGTGAATCGTGTGTGACTTTAACAAGTACATTCGTGATACAATACATGTGTGAAAAATTATTTACGTGTCATGTATTAATAATGTACATAACTAGCAATTATTCCCCGTAAGGGCAATTTGGTCAAAACACGACAACTATTTAGCAAGTATTCCCCACAGGGGCAATTTGGTCAAAACATAACAATTATATAGCAAGTATCATGTTTCATGCATTTTCACAAAATTCAGCAGCTAGTTTCACCGAGACAGAAATTCTACTTGAAAGATTGTACTATTCCACCGATCATAGCATCTCAATTAATTTACCAAAAATCATCAAAAAAGCATATATGTGTTAGGTTTCCAGAACATGTTTTATTTTATTTTTATTCCACATAAATTTCTCATAATGATCAAAACATTACAGCAAGCTCATAACAGTCAAATTCATGCGCAACAGAATGTTATTTTAAATTCCCGTTAAATGAAAAATCCAACAAATTCAAGACCACTTGGGTTAGGTTCCTAACTCAACAAGTCAACTTCCAGAAGTAGAACCAACCCAATTGGTCTCGTAGTTCATGAGATATAACATTTACAAAATAACCTAACAGCAGGTCTAACAACTCAGCTTTGCACAACGTTTTTGTAAAATCATAAAGGTTAACTTTTACACGTCCAAAAATTGCAAATTTATATTCTTTAGAAACTAGACTCAACCTAGTTTACTGTAGTATCAATAATCTCAACCAATTTTCACACTTACACCCAGATACAGTCAATTGACAATCAACAACACAATCTGTCCAGAAACTGTTTGCAACAAAACTCAACATATTAACTATCTATGGACCATAATCCGTTCATATAACACTCTAGACACCATAACCACTATCCATGCATATCAATTACACCATACATACATGGTTAGGGTTTTATTTGATCTCAAAATCAAAGACACAACAATTAACATGTAATAATATCCATTATAGTTATCAAATCATCATCAATACATCATCAAATCAAACAAGACATATGAACACAACTTATATACAAAAATCGGCCCTAGGGTTTTTAATTAATCCATTAAAAATCGAAATTAAGTATAAAGGATGCAAGGGATAGTCGTTTATACCTTCCTAGCACCTTAATCTTCAATCAAAAGCTTGAAAAATTGCTTGTATGTGTGTGTGTGATGGCCGACGGCTGCCAAGGGGGTGAGAGGGAGGGCTGATCGGTGTGGGAGGAGAGAAAGAGTGTTAGGGTTTTAGGTTTATGTTAATATTTATAATAACATGTTACACTTTAGTCCCTCAACTTCCAAATGTTAATTTTCTAGCTTAAATAACTAGTTCTAGCACATTGAGTTAACGTTTATACAATGTTATCACATAACACATAAGTCTAACACATAATTATCACATAATTATTGTTTTGACGTTTTTCGTTTATTCACCAATTGTTTGCGTCAACTCGTTTGCGTTTCGGTGCAAATTCCCGAAAGACTACACATGTAGTAATTGTCAAGCGTCATTTAAACCCTAGTTTAAATGTAATGAGGTGTGTGTTATAGATTCAATGATCTTTAAGTTTGAATTGACGGAGTTGAGTTAACGGAGTTAACCTGAAATTGACGAATGTCACAATAAATTTTGCGGTTCATCAAGAAAAAAGGTTATCTTTGCATTTGATGATAATGATGACGAATTGATGAAGCAGTTAGTTGTTTGTGTTATGCTATAAATGCATGTTGAAAAGAATGTGCATATGCTTTATTATTAGATAAGAATATTATCATTATTGTAGTTTTCTTCTACTTAGGGGGTGTTTGGGATTGCTTTTTAAAAGTGCTTATGGCTTTTTGGAGAGGCAAAATATCCAAAATGCCCCTCCAAAAGCACCTAAAAGCTAATTGTAGCTTTTAGGTGCTTTTGGAGGGGTATTTTGGATATTTTGTCTCTCTAAAAATCCATAAGCACTTTTAAGAAGCAATCCCAAACATGCTCTTAATATGAAGTAATTTGCTTTCTTCATAACGTTGGATTTTCTTTAGTTTGCATCAGTTGTTTGCATTTTGTGACACTTGATCATTTCTTATACAGAATGCATTATATATATTTTAATACAATGGGATGGACTGAAAAGACCTATCTATGTGTTTGGAATTTCGTGTTATTTTACTTTTATATTCAAGATGAGAGGTTGAAAGCTTGCACATATCTTTCTGTTAAGGTATTTAGTTTATTAAAGCTATGAACAAACATTATCTACAAGTTTGATGATAGTTATTTAATACATAACAATGTGTAAATTTTCAAGGTAACAGTTTCATACTTTGTATTCAGTTGCCACTTATCTTGCCTATATCTCAAGTACATAAATATCGCGGGTACGCTAATACGAAGCGATGCCATTCTTATTTTAGATTATGCAAGGGTCAATTAGGTGGATAGAGAGTTGAAAAATGTACCTTATTTCATAAAAGGATAGAGAGAGGTTTGAGATGAAAAGATAGATTGAAGAGTTAAAGCAATGGCTAGCATGCTAAGCTAAGATAAGCAAGATCTATGTTTCTGTTTCATAATTTACTAGGCTCATAAATTTAGGTCAACGATTCAGCATTTTTGTTTTCTGTAGTCTCAAATTGATGTTTTGTTAGTGAAGATTTTAAAACTTCTATACATGTTGCAATTCAACCGTGCAAACGTATGTTGATGTGCCTCAACACTACAAACACTTTTAATTGTCTGGATGCGCCGCAACGCGCGTGGGTCAAATTACTAGTTTCAAGTTATAATATGATTGTACTATCAAATCAAAGATGGAAGAACTCAAATTACAATTAGAGTACGTATCTTCACTCAATATGAAGTCTATATCTCCATTTTCATCATCACCGGTGTCAATGGCTACATCTTGGCAAATTAATCGGGTTGTTTTGCTATAACATCCCATTTTTATGAATAAATAATAAAAGAATGAATTTAAATAACTTGTGTGGTATTATTTAATTAGGTTAGTTAATAATAGAGTGTGGGCTTGGAGAGTAAAAGATAGAATAAGGGATGGTGATGGGCCTTAGCTCCATGGGCTTACGGCTATTTAAAAACCCTTAAATCTCCCTAAAACCTGAAACCCTCATTTTATCTTTGCCTCCACACACTAAAAAACACACATAAACACTCTCCTTCATTCCGGATCCAGATTCGAGCAAGAAATAGTGTGATTTGTAGCTGAATTCCATAGACAAGCAAGAAACACGTCCTGATCTACGTCTAGACTCGTATCCAAACCAAAAGGTATGTTTTTGATTAAAAGGCTAAGTGTTCGAAGTCTGTTTGCCATGAAACTGACTAGGAAGATAAATCGGACTTTGTAGTGTTAGACAAACATAAAATGTAGGGTAAATGACCTAACGGGTGCGAAACGGGACGAACGAGTAATGTTCAGACCACATAAGAGCTAGTATATGACGCTGGTGTAGCCCAGAACTCGTTATATTGATAAAATGGGCATAAGGGGATAAAAGAACACGATTAAAAATGGAAAGATATGAAAAATGAGTTTTTGAATCTAATTCTTGAGAATTCGATTCATTTGAAGAAACCTTGATTCTATTCGTTTCGAAATTCGATTCGATTCGTTTTAGGATTCGATTCAATTCGTTGCAGCATTCGATTCTATTTGTTTCAACATTTGATTCGATTCATTTAAAGATGCATTTTTCTAATGAATTTTTAATGAAGCCTTATTCGATTCGTTTTAGCTTAACCCCAGCCAGGGACTCTGCACCTTGGACCCTGCTAGGACTGTCGCCCCTAGGGCCCCACTGCCAGGGGCGTTGCTCCTGGACACGGTTCGTTATGGGTTTCACTTACTTATAATATGATCTAGTTAGGAGTAGTTAATTAATACTTATGATTATTAAATAATTAGCCGTGCACAGCTAAGAATATGTGTTTCAGTTAACTCAAAGAGAAACAGGATCCATGTGAGTTTCTAGCCACTTTCTCTGTTATGTTTTCGAGCTATGTGCATACTATGGTATAGTTAGTTAATACACTTACCTTAAGTGATACTTAGTGTATGCCGTATGAATGCTTAATTAATGATATATGAATAATATATGAAAGAATGTAAGAATGTATGTATGTATTTATATGAAATACGAATGAACAAATGAATGTATGATTGTATGGATGCGTAGATGGTAGGAACCAAACCCTTATAATATCTGAGATAGAAGGGACTAGACCCTAATAATATCTGAGACAGAAGAGACCACACCCTAATAATATCTGAGACCGAAGGGACCAGACACTAATAATATCTGAGATGGTAAAGATAGTTATGTATGTAGTTTGAAAGTATGAAAGAATGTATGTATGTATGTATGTAGTTATGTACGTATGTAAATATATATGAAAGGAAAGTAAACATGTCAAGTATGTAATATGTATCTTCGGATACGTATATACAAGAATGTGAATGTAATGTATGTTGCTTGATTAACTATAACTCACTCATCGTAGCTGACTTTTAGTATGCACACAGTTAAATAGGCTAAGACAGATAACTTGAGGGAGACACATGGCATTGGACTGAAGAGGTTAAGAATGTTATGATGTTATATTTTATTATATTTTTATTTTTCAAGACAAGTTTGAATGATGTTAAGACAAGATTTGGAATGTTATGTAATATATGGTTGACTTTTTATATTCCGCGAAAAGTTAACTCTGATATTTAGAACTGTATTTATGAGTAAATTCAACGTCCAATGTAGGGCCTTACATTTGCAAAGCTTCAATCTTGTGGGTATGTGAATGGATATATAGCTACATTTTGGATAAAAAGGGTTGTCGGCAAGCTCAATTGACGAATGATAGAGTTAGGATTTTCTCAAATTAAGAATGGTGGAGTAAATAGGAAGCTAATTGAGAAGATAGAAAATCTAGTTTGTATATGTGGTGGCATTTGAGAATTTTAAATGGCTTTTCTCACAAGATTAATATCAGGCGGTGATGGTGGAAAGGGGGTGTGGCACACCATGACCTAAGGTAGAATATGCCGGGATGTAACACTAATTACTCATAAGCTCAAGACACTGTTAAAAGTGACAATAATTATTTAATTTATTTATAACAAATCTCAAGTACACAAATAAAACAAATAAAACATCTTTTCTTTTGAAGATATCTGAAAGATAATCTAAATGTCTTCGATTTTAATAAAATCGAACACTTGTACATGTAGCATATATAAAAATATAGAGTGTCAACTAAGAACAGTTTCAGAGAGTACATAAAGTCTCTCTCTCTCTCTCTCTCTCTCTATATATATATATATATATATATATATTATAACAAACTTTCAATTCACATGCCATAAAGATTAAATTCCAAGAATATATGAAAATGCAATTGACTAACTTGTATCACTAGAATAACTTGAATATCAAACATCGACCCTTTTTCTCATTGGCAAAAAGCCAAGTTACTAAGGTAGCGAATCAGCTTATATGAGGATGAGGATGAGGATGAGAATGAGGCTAAACCAAACTTAAAATAAACAAATAAGCACATAATTATGAGGCATAAACACGTAGTATACAACTAATCATGCATAAACATGGACTTAAATTGTAGTTGAACAAATGAGATAAAAACTTACATTGATGATTGATTGCACACGAGCATGAGCACGAGGTTGTTCAACCGGCAACGTAATACCCTAGATTAAGTTATGATTTTTAAATAGTTAGAGTGTAACATACTAGAATGTTTTAAACCAAGAGCATGCCCCCAGCAAGTTGATTCTCAGGTAAGAGTCACGGATCCAATGGAATTATTTACTCTACTTTTGCCTTCGATATAAGTGTTTGCCTGTCATGTATATACATGCCCAATTTATAACTCTATTTAGATGCTAACTCTAAATGATTTAAAATGATTTTGATAAATATGAGAGTACAAGGTTTAAAGTGTAAAAATCGTAGTATAGGGTGATTATTGACACTTATTAAATATAAGGTTTGAAGTGTAAATATAGTATAGTTAAGAGTGTGGTATGAATAATTTGGAAAATATAAGGACACATTATGAAATTATTATGATCTTCAACTTAACTATGGTAACATTCAAAGGTTTATGAGTTTTTGAAAATCATGAAGAACGGATCATAAGAACACTCATAGTTGTTCATAGCAAAATCTTTTGCAAAATATAATTGACATGAAAAATATAATTGTAGTTTCTTGGAATATAATGATCATTATAATCTTTGAAGCAAAAAAGGTAAGATTTTATTAACAAAACATTATGATCATGAAGAAAGTATATAAACAGCTAAGAACATTCAAGAGAAAACTTAAGAACATTAAGAACAAAATAAAAGGCAAAGATGCTTACTTGTAGAGCTTAGGAGATATGAGAGAAAAGATTATTGGCATGAAAAATAATGAGAATGAAATACTGTCTTTATAGTGTACGTTATTGTGTAAATTAAGAAAGTATTGGAGAAAAAGAAAAACTTAATATTAGTAATTCATGTAGGTAAAGTTGAAAAATGTAATACTATAGAAAGACGTCATTATGTTATAAAAAGACAACATTTTAATTACTTATGATAAAATAACTAGCGAGACATAATTAAACATGACTAAAAATACTTACCTAGTCATCCCTAGTTCAACGTGATATCTCTACGATTACATAATGACTAAAATAAATTTCACGCTTGAAAAATTCCAAAATTACAGAAACTTTAGAATTTTAACACTTTTAACCCCTGAACTTTGATTAGTGCATTTAGGGTATAAACTACATGAGATAATGTTTGTAATCGAGTCTATCACATAAACGAATATAAATATCGTAAACAGACATGAATAATAATCTTTCATGGTAAACCAAAAATTAGAATAGGTCGGGTTTGGGTTTTGAAAATTTTCAAATGCCACATAATAAGGGTGTTAAAAGATAGAATTTTCAGATGAAGTTTAAGAATTTTCATTTGAGAGGAAATAAACAACAAGATTGTCACCCAACCTAGACTTATACAACCGCACACGTCCTTCAACCGTCATCGCATGGATCCTCGTTTGATTTGCATAACCCTTTCCTAGTGATTAAAGATGTCGTAACCAAACCTACCAACAACACCACCCATACCACACCAAAAGGTTTACCTTCACACATGAATTGCATCATGGATCACATGTCGGATAAAGTTTCCATCGGTATCTTTGTTACGTGAATTAATAATATAATTAATGGTATTTCTATGGCGATTCGTTGTCTAAAGATGGGAATATATTAATATGTATATAGGTCTCCATCTAGTATTTATCCATTTAAGTTTTGAATGGTTCTCGCACGTGGAAGGTGCAGAAATCGAGGCTAAACCGTGAAAAACATGCTCACATGGGAAAAGACAAAAAAGTGTAAAAAATCTAGAAAAGCACTTCCTCGCATGTCGTGGTGGGGGTGTGAGCATGAGGACCTTGGTTATTGAAACTATACGAACCCAACTAATTTTTCCTTGGCGACATGTGAGATTCCTAGTCCTGTCCCTCGCGACCATTCTAGAATCTAGAGCTTCATTTCCCGCATAAACTAATGTCTGACTTCTCTACAACACACACACATGCCTTAATACCCAGGCCTGCTCGATTCTTCATTATCACAATTGGTTAAGGGTTTCTAAGATTGAATAGATCAACAAAAAGTAATTCGTGTTCTTCCTTATTAATTCTTTATGTTCATTATTAATTCTTGATGTTCATTACTGATCATATTTCTGATTTTAGTTATTGACTAGGGTTTCTAATTGTTAATCGATCGAGAACATCGTAGACATGTGCTGTTGAAGGGTAAACCGTCTTCATTTATGTCTGCTGATTCTTGATGTTCATTATTAATTCTTTATTATCACTGTTTTTTTTAATTCAGTATAAATATTCATTGTTTTCACAATAAACAAAAGCATTTATAGATCCGTTAGGATTTCCTATAGTTAACACGTTCATAAAGATTTCTCCATATTGATTTTCGTATTTAGTACGTATTGGGTAATAGTCTGGGTTGATCTTCGTATTTAGTAATGGGCAATCTCCTGAAACATTGGTCGTTTTGGCTCTGAAATATATCTTCTTTCTTTTTGTTTTATAGGTTTTCTGAATGAGGTAGAGTATTTTCAAAATATGATGTTAAAGCAATTCAATTGGGTCCTCACGGACTATTCTTTATTGGCGATGTATGACGGTTAGTCTTCGTATAATGGAGAACTTGTTAGCAGAATCGAGATAAGTTGTAAATAATACATCGACTTTGACATTTTCATACAAAGAAAATGATTCTAGACTTTAGAAGTTCAGCAATAAGCTTAGAAGTTACTCTTTAAACTGATTTTTGGAAAGGTATAAGCTTCCAACTCGGATGAGATTAAAATACCTAAATTATGATTTAATATGATGGGTGGGTTGGGTAATGTTTTGGAAACTAGAATCATTTTTTAGTATAAGTTAAAACAGACCAGTTAAGCTTGATTTCATTACAAGAGTACACTTTTAACTGGTTTTTGGCCCGTTTACATTGTTTCAATCTCTTATCTAACCCTTGACCCATTTTTTATTTTTTATTGAACTTATAACCCGCTTGGTTGTGTTGTGGTAGATTGGCTTGCCGGCAAGTAGCAAAAAATATACTGATGCTAAACTTACTCGGTATCTTCGTTGGTTAGGTCTTGACACTAAACATTGCAATGTCGGAAAGGTGATTGTTTTCCAACATTATATTTATATTAAGAATTTTTTATTTATCTATCTTGCTCTGCAGTGACAGTATCGACGACTTAAACTGGAGCTGATATGGTGCGTCTGCTTTTCTTTACACTTGGTTTAAAAATTCTATTTTTTTTTAACTTTCATTTTTTACATTTTAAAATATTAATTACTAAACTACCAATTATATTAATTTTCACCAATGCAGAATGCAAAAATGAAATCAATTATTTAAGAGCGTGTTTTATCACTAGAGGTGGCAATGTGAGTGGGTTGGGTTGGATTTGGGTGATGGGTCAGAATGGTTATGAGTCAAAATGGATTTTTAAAATAGAGGTTTAGAATGGATATGGGTCAAGATGGGTAAAGCTAACCCATCTTGACCCAAGTTAAGGTTGACATACAAAAGGTTTTAAAAACCTCTTAAAAAATATTCAAAAAAACTATTATAAAAATAATAACTCAAAATATAAATAAAAAATACAAAATGTAAAATAACTAAAATGTTTCCCCACGTCATTCTCGTTCATTAAAAAAAAATAGTTTTGTACCGGTTTAAGTTCGAGTTTTTCGGGTTTTTTTTCGGTTCGGTTTTGTTTAATTTTCATTTCAGTCGTTTTCAGTATTTGCTCGGTTTCAGTGATTTCGGTTTCGATTTCTCAGTTTTTTCGCTTTTAGTGTTGTTTTGTTTTAGTCAGTTTCTTCGGTTTCATTTCGTTTTTTTTTTGTTTCGTTTCGATTCATTTTGTTTTGTTTTAGTCGATTAAGTTTCAGTTTTTTTGTTTTGTTTTGGTAAACTTTTTGATCGCATTTCGCTTTTCTTTGTTTCGTTTTGGTCAGTTTTTCGGTGTCATATCGGTTTTGTGTATCCTTTTGGTCGTTTTTCTATTTCGGTTTCGTTTCAGTTTTTTTGTTTCAATTTAGTCGGTTCGGTGTTTTTGATTCGTTTTGATCCGGATTTTAAATTTCATTTAGTTTTTTTATTTTTCCTTTTGGTCAGTTTTTTAGTTTCAATTCAGTTTTTTTTGTTTCGTTTCGGTCGTTTTGCTATTTCAGTTCAGTTTCATTTCGGTCGTTTTTCTATTTCAGTTCAGTTTCGTTTCGGTTTTTTTGTTTTGTTTTGGTCGGTTCAGTGTTTTTGTTTTGTTTTGTTTTGGTCAGCTTTTCAGTTTCATTTCGCTTTTTTTTTGTTTCGTTTTGGTCGTTTTTCTATTCCGGTTCAGTTTCGTTTTGGTTTTTTTGTTTCGTTTTGGTCGTTTTTCTATTTCAGTTCAGTTTCGTTTCGGTTTTTGTTTCGTTTTGGTCGGTTCAGTGTTTTTGTTTTGTTTTGGTCAGCTTTTCAGTTGCATTTCGCTTTTTTTTTTGTTTCGTTTTGGTCGTTTTTCTATTCCGGTTCAGTTTCGTTTTAGTCTTTTTGTTTCATTTTGGTCGTTTTTCTATTTCAGTTCATTTTCGTTTCGGTTTTTTTGTTTCGTTTTGGTCGGTTCAGTGTTTTTGTTTTGTTTTGGTCAGCTTTTCAGTTGCATTTCGCTTTTTTTTTGTTTCGTTTTGGTCGTTTTTCTATTCCGGTTCAGTTTCGTTTTGGTTTTTTTGTTTCTTTTTGGTCGTTTTTATATTTCAGTTCAGTTTCGTTTCGTTTTTTTTTTCATTTTGGTCGGTTCGGTGTTTTTGTTTTGTTTTGGTCAGCTTTTCAGTTGCATTTCGCTTTTATTTTTGTTTCGTTTCGGTCGTTTTTCTATTCCAGTTCAGTTTCGTTTCGGTTTTTTTGTTTCGTTTTGGTCGATTCGGTGTTTTTGTTTAGTTTTGGTTTGCTTTTGGGTTGCATTCGCCTTTATGTTTCGTTTTGGTCAGTTTTTCGGTTTCATTCCGGTTTTTTGTGTTTCGTTTTGGTTGTTTTTCTATTTCGGTTCAGTTTCGTTTTAGTCGGTTCGGGGTTTTTGTTTCGTTTTGATCGTGTTTTGGGTTTCGGATGAGTTTTATTTCGCACGTGATAGTTTGGGTATTTTGAATTAGATAGATTTTGGATAACTTGGATATTTTGTTTTGACCCATTTTAACCTATAAATGAAACTCATTTGTATATTTCTAACCCATCCTGACCCACTTAAAGAATTTTTATGATCCATTCTAACCCATTTTACTTTTTAAGTTTATCCATCTTAATCCAAAACAATCCATTTGGGTTGGGTTTGTCACCCTTATTTATCACTATACTTTGACTATTCAAAGTAATTAATCAAATCAATTATTTTATTCGGATTTATATATACAGTCCTAGATTTACATAAATGTACATATTTAAAGATGAGATTTTTGTACAAAAGCTTCAGATCATATAACATGTTCTTATGAATCTTATCATAATCATACAAAGTACAAGATGTGACATAATTGTAAATATGAAACCTAAATTACAACAAAACTAATATAATTACACGTGGTAAAATAATTACGCATGAAGTTATAAAAAAAATTACGCATAAAAAAAAATAATTACGCGTGTAATACATAATTACGCATGAGGAAATTTAAATCAAGCACCAAGAAAATCCGTGTTTTTAAAATGAATAAAATGCTTATTAATTGTCTAGATTTTTTTTATAAATCATGTCACATGAGATTATGTGTGGTTTAGGTTATGTAATTACAAAATACAACACCGTCTATTTAAATGAAACTAATTATCCAGAATCCTTCTTACATTTTTTGGATTACGGATTACGGTAATGAATGAATTGAGCTAAGCCTTGCGAAAGGTTGTTAGTTCAAATTCCGAGATCACCCGGGTTTTCATCCTACCGTGCGTTACGCCAAAGAGTTGTGCTCTTGTGGCGGCACAACAACTATCAAGTGGCAGTCGACGGTATGGTTTTCCGGGGATCGCCCAAACCAAACACTGAAACAAGCGTGGGTGAATTAAGACAACATAGTTAGCAAGAGTGGGCGCCGGGGCTCTCCAACTTTGGGGAGCACGGTAGCCTAAATACAATAAAGTCGTCGTTCTCAAAAAAATTGCATGCTAGTATATAATATTGTATTGTATAAAGGCTCGAGATGAAACTTTGGTGAGCTGGGGCTCGACTCATCCCGTTTACAACCCTAAAACCATTATATAATTTGTTTTGAACACAAAAAATCAGAAAAGGTTTATAACTAAAATACACAAAAATTTGAAAGATAGGTTATGGGCATCAAAGTGAGCAGTAACTCATAGTGTGAAATTTATATATACACACTTACGTGTGAGTTGCTGCTTCAGATGTTGTAACATGTGGATAAGTTGTTGTACTCTGTTGTTACAACTTTGTATCGTTGTATCATGAGGCGCGTGTCTTGTTGCCCCTTACACATGTTTATTTTTTCTTTCAATTCTCACTGTCATCAGTTTTTGGTGTTGCCCTATGTTTCATTTGGTTTCTTTTTCTTCTATTTTTGTGATGTTTCTTACAGGATGGATTGTTCATCTTCCATAGCTCGCCAGAGGTAACCACATTGTGTCTACCATTTTATCACTGGTCACTCTTTTGAAAATCATTCTGGTTTATTTTGGTTTATGTGTGTCACGTTGTCTATGGATGTAGGTTGTCGACCTTTGACATGGCTATAAAATGATTAATTCGCTGCCTCTTGTTACCGCAGCCAGCTTTGTTATGTTCGTATGAGCCCTAATTTTTTTTTCAATTGACTTACATTCAGATTACGTGTTTTTGAGAATGTGTTTTTCTATTTTATTTTAGCTGTTTCATAAATGGTTGATGAAATGCTTTGGATTTTTGACATGCATGCCAGCTGTTTGATGAAATGCTTGCATGTTGATAATGTGCAATAGTGATGGCTGCTTTTTTTCTTTGTGGCAACCATAGAAGTTTTCTTTTATCTTTGAGAAGCTTTCAAGAGACTAGCAGACGAGTCGGTCTCTCTCTCTCTCTCTCTAGGTTTCGTCTCCGATGTTGCAGGTTAGACAATTCTATCTTCAATTTGAAATTGGTTTAGAGTTTTCTGTCTTCGTTTTTGTTGTTCATGATGTTCATTTTCAGTCATCGTATGGGGAATTGAAGTTAAATGTTCCTCTTTATTGTTTGTAGATGGGATGTGTCTTTCTGTTTATTGTATTTTCACTTCAGTATTGACATGCATGTCAAATGTTTGATGAAATGCGTGTGAGAAAATGTTGAACAAACGGTTTCTTCAATTGTCTAGGTTAAACTTTTCTTCATATTTTTCTAGGTCGCTTTCATTTTCATTTTCATCTATCGATGTGTACTACTGGTTGGGGTCTCGGGGCTGGCTTAGTTATTTATCATATTGATTTTTGGTAAACTTGTGCTCTTGGTTTGAAGTTAAATGTGTTTCTTTGTTCGCTAAATCAAATGTTGGATTTTGTTTTATGTCATTTTTATGAAATAGTAATTTTTTTTCTCGTGTTTTTGTGGCGTATGTAGGATGTTTGATGAAATGCTTTAACATGTGGTTTATTTTTCCTGTTTACAAGCATGTCAATTGCTTGATTTAATGCTTTAGAGAATAATTAATATTAAATATTTAATGATTTAAACTATAAAATATAAATTATCTTCAAAGGCCAACAAAGCTATGCATGTCACCAAAGAATAACACAAATGTTTGTTTAGTCAATTCATTATTCTCATTTGAAGATGTTTTGTGATAATAACTTTTCATATTAGCTCCATGCTTTTAGTCTTTGACTATAAATAATTATCAAATTATTTGTTAAATATTTTATTGGATTTTAAAAACTATTTTGGACCAGATACGGATAGTGTTTTGATGTTGGCATGTCTTTTCTTTTTTTTTAATATGGTTTCTTATTTTTTATGATATCCTATTCACATTATGCATTGTGCTTTTCGTTAATGATCTAGGGTTTTGTCTATGGTTGTAGCAGGTATGTTCTCACTTTTGTTTCATGGTAACCAACAACCAAATTGTTTTAAGGTATGCTCTTTGTAGTTTGTTTTATTAGTCTCATGTGTTGTTACGGTGTGGTCTTTTGATTAGTGTAACGTGAATTACTTACACACATTTATGCCTTGCATATCTTAATACACACAATAAATGGCAGATCCAAAAGTAAAGAAACAACAACATGCAATGAAGAGCACGTCTACATAAGCCTTTTTGGGAACAATGTAAGCCAAGGTGTAACATTTGTCATTTTTCTGTTTATCAAAAAGCCGACCCGTTTTGATCTTTCGCATTCGTCGTTATTAATAAAATTTTGAATATTATGTTCGTTTATGTTTCACAAATGTCGGGTCAATAAAACATCCTTTTCGGTACGTTAAAACACCTCTTTATGATGAAAAAGGACTTAAAACAAACTTTAGGGACTATTATTGTCAATTATCAAAATCTTGTTTGACCATTTTGACCAATCACATGCAATTTTATGTAAGGTCCTGTTACCGGTGGCCTATATTGGACGTTGGATTTACTCATAAACACGATTCTAAACATCAGAGTTAAATAAAACTTTACGCGGAATATAAAACTTTCATAACATTACAATAATAAACCATAACTTCTCTTAAAACATTTTTGTCTTTCAAATTTAAAACATTAAATATTAAACATCATCAATCTTCAGATGTCAGACTCTTATTCTTCTGCCATGTGTCCCCGCTCAAGCCAGCTGTCTCATCCTACTCACATGCCTGCATACTAAAAGTCAGCTACGCTGAGTGAGTTCTAGTTAATCACACATCATACAATACATATACTTACCTACAATTATGTATCCGAAGATACATAATAATTACTAATTTACTTTCATTACATAATTTCATACATGCGTTCATACTTTATTACTTTCATACTGTATAATTATTGTCCTTTCTATCTCGGATATTATTAGGGTCCGATCTCTTTCTTTTCTATATCAGATTTTATTAGGGTCTGATCCCTTTCTTGTCTATCTCAGATATTATTATGATCTGGTCCCTTTCTTCTATATCTCAGATATTATTAGGGTCTGATCCCTTACTTCTTTATCTTCGTACATTCTGTCTTTACATACCCGTAACATACATATATATTCTTTACTCATTCATACATATTCATATGATGTACATATATCTATCATACACATTCATCTATTACATAGATACCTCCCTTGTCAATACGTGCAATATCCAAAGATCGTTCACGTAACGACAAGCTTTCGTTCACATTCATAACATAATATCTATCATATAAATCCTACATGGCATACACTTACCATTTAAGGTAAGTGTATTAACTATCACATCGAGTATGCACTTAGCCCCGAAAACATAACAAGGAAATGGGGTTAGAAACTCACATGAATCTTGTTTCGTTCTCCGTTTATTGTTATTCCTTTCCTTAACTGAGCTCGGCTGACTGTACATTAATTATTTGTATCAATATATATCCTATCCGTATTGTATTTCTGTTTTAGTTATAACCCTTAACGAACAGGGGGTCCGGGGGCAGCGCCCCTGGCAGAAGGTTTCTATGGGCGGCAACCCCTAGCAGGGTCCAAGGGGCAGAGCTCCTGGCTGGGGTCGAGCTGCCATGTCAACTTGAAAAAATTTTATTTCCATTAACTGTCTTAACACATTTTTCATTAGAATTTTAAATTATTATCTAGTTCGCTTACTCATTCTCTATAACGAATTAAGCCTAATTTGTTAATTGATTCGTTATCTTACATGATCTGATTCATTAGCTGATTCATTATTCTGGTTCGTTATCTTAACATAGCGAATGGTGAGTAACGAATCACCTAATTCGTTTTCTTAACATGGTCTGGTTCGTCATTGGAACATGGCCTTATTCGTTATCTCAACTTAGCGAATTGGCGAGTAATGAATCACCTGATTCGTTATCTTTATCATAACGAATTGGGTAAGTAACGAATCACCCGATTCATTATTTTAACATAACAAATTACCAACGATTCGTTCAATCATAATGAATCTGCATCAGTCTTATCTGAATCTTTGACTCAATGGTCACACAGATTAGTCAACATGTATCAGATCTGCAATAAACCTTCGATTGTTAACGAAACAACACGATTTAGGTATCAATGAACTCGGAATCCCAACGCCAACAAACCCCAATCCATTATTCATCCGAATTTTATGTTTGAAAGGGTGCTATTTACCCATATATACATATGGCTCGTTAATCAAACAATTAAACCATCAAATGTTAACGAATTCCAGTAAGGTTTGATGCATCGGGTTCGTTTTTACCATTTAAACATAGATCTAAGATTTCTAAATATAAACCGGACCTAAACGAACAAGTTCTCGATATAAACGTACCATAAATGAGTCGGTTTATGAACACGGTATAGTCTTGATGTTGTTTTGGTTCGTCACGACGATCTAACACCAACGGGTTCGAGTTTTCACCTTTGGATCTTGGCTCGGGTTAAAGGATAGTGTTTGTGTGTGTTTTTGATGGTGTAGGCTATGGTGTAGAGATGGATAAAAATGGAAAGGTTTAGGGTTTAAGAGATATTTATACTTTCTTAAGCTCATGGACCTAAGGCTCATTCCATCCCTTATTCCATATTTTAAAGTTCAAGCCCATCTTCTATTAGTTTATTATTTTAAACCGATAAACGAAACACTATAAAATAAACGAAATTATTTTATTAATCCTTAACGAAAGTAGGATGTTACATTTTACCTCATATGAATAAACCATACTTCTACCATTATAAAATCAATGTCCCATGCACCTTTTTGGTTGCTCTTTCTTCTCCAAATTCTCTCTCAATCTATGATCTAAGTGTTAATCTTCAACCTCTTGTTAATTTGAGTGCTTAAGGTCTAACTAAAACTAACCTTGTTTTAATTAATTTTTGTTACTTAAAGCTTGATGTTGCAACATATATATAATATACACCCCTTTTTTCCTTCGACTTTCAATTCTCCGGTCACGGTTGGTTGAAGTGTTGTGCTACAAAGCAAGGCTACATGGAGGACTCATATAGTCCTTGACTATCTAACTCGTTTATGCTTACTAACCTTGCTTAACTTTTGTATATTTTAGTTTCAAATTCATGTTTAACAAGTTCCATGGTATTGGGTATGTGGTAACTATCCTCGGTCTTATCCCGAGTTGAGAACCGAACCAAAACCGAACTTTCATTTAAAAAGCTTTACTATTAACATTTTAAATGTAAGACTTGAATATTATCATTTATAACTATTTTACAAGTTCTATGGTATTGGGCATGTGGTAACCATCCTCGGTTTTATTTCGATTCAAGGACCGAACCGAAAATGAACTCTTGTTAAAACACTTTATTTTAACATCTTGTATGTAAACTTGAGTATCATCATTTCTAAATTATTTTAATAAAGTTCTATGGTATTGGATATGTGGCAACCATCCTCGGTTTTGTTCCGAGTCATGGACCGAACCAAGACCGAACTAAACTGAGTTCACTCGCTTAAGACACACAAGTGTTTTTTGAGCCACCAAATCTCATTTTCTTCAAAAACTATATTATAAACAAATTTTAACTTGTTTTCTCAAAATACTGGGTATGTCGGATCTAACATGATCTTATAAAAAGGTTAGATCGACAAAACCAACACTCGTTTGATGGACGTCGAGGTTCTTCTAATAGAACTACACACTTGGTTAAGCTTCTTTGATTTCATTGAGTCCTCATAACATTTAATACTTTGGAGCATCGGTTTCGAGCTTGATCAATTATCAAGACTTGAACCGACAAATCCGAATACTCGTAAAATCTTGTTAAGGTATCTATTTAACTTTGCAGTATTGCAGTTGTACACGAATATTTACTTAAAAAAGGTTAAGTAAAAACTAATGAACAGAATATCGAGACCCGATTTCAAGTAAACTTACTTTTCTAAAACCATTACTTTAATTCTTATGTATTTACACTTTAACTCTCTAACTTTAATTATTTATTTTACTTGCCAAGTTATATTACTTTAAAGCTTTTGAAACCATTTACTAACTTAAGACCCTTTTTAATCTAGCTCTTGACCGTTGAACTTACCATTCCCCGTTTTATCGCAAACTATCCTTCAAGTTACTTATTTCATGTGAGTACATTTCTTCCCCCGTTTTCACTTTTATACTTTGGAGGTAACATGCATACTTATTCAAAACAAGAATGATTTATAATACTCAATCCTCAACCCACAAACGCTAGGGTGTATGATACTAGAATACTTGCCTAGTTGTGTGTTATATGCTTCATACACTTTACGTGCACGAGTGTTTATTTTTATGTTGTTGAGCCTCAATAAGTATGATCATACGCTTCCCTAACTACTTTAGCCTTGTGCTAGTAGAATAGGGCCTCATTATCCGAATATGTCGGTTACCGATTATAAAGGATCCTCATTTACTTATGATTTATATACCGCAATTGTTGCTTTTATTTATAGTTTCATATACGATCTGTGGATTTTGCCTCATATTATATATACCCAAAACTATGAATTTGCTCACCAACATATGTGTTGATAAATATTATTTTATGCATTGTTATAGGTTTGATTTTTACTTGATTTAGAGTTTGAAGATGCCATTCTATTTGATACCGCTAGGTTATTAGAAGAATGAACAATATTTATTCTTATACTTGGTGTTGTTATGTATGAACAAGATATATTGCTTCTGTGATTGAGTGAAATTAATGACTTGTTTAAATATTGTCACTTTAATAGTGTCTTGTGTTCATGGGCAATCCGTTACACCCCGGCATGTTCCGTCGCCTTTAATCAGGGTTTGACACAAAGCGTCAAACAAAAAAGGCTATAATTTTGGCAAGACTAACACGTATGGAAGACAATAATCAAAAGGTTTTGTAAAATGTCCCTGCATTTACTTTGTAAACCCAATAAAACCCTACTAGATTAAAAAAAAAAAAAAAAAAGCAACCTGGGTATTAGCTAGAATGTTCATTAGGCGTAACTAGAATGCTCGTTAAGTAGATCTATGTAAGAATTTTATGCACCACATATCCGCATTAATTAAGATTGGGACAATCTAAAATGTCAATTAATAGATCTATTTAACTACACTGACATGTGTTCGTCAACATCATTAACCGCTATATATTCAACACAAAGGTTCATAAACAAAAGAATACAAACAAAATAAAACCGAACCTCGCCGTTCGCGGCAATGAATGTTATTGCTAAATTTTGATGAGGTGGAGATAGAAGACACAGAGGTACAATCAACGATCAAGAGGGGTTGTCCTAAACAGGACACAGAGAAAGAGGTTATTTTAACCAAGGAAGTGAAGGAAGACCATGAGTTTGGGGTTAATATTACTAACGAGACACATGTGAAAGAATTCTCGGTTTCAGGGTCTCAGGACATGAGCCGTGGTTAGGCAATATGATTTCAGGAGAAAATGAGGGGTTTGACTTCATGCATGGTAAGTGATGTGTTTTCAAGAGAAAATGCGGGTTTCGGTGTCAAGGCTTACTCCTTGTTACAGGTAAAACATATAAGCAAAAAAGGCGATATTGTTTGAGGATCAAGGTGCTAATCTAATTTGTTATTTTTAAGTTTCATGTTCGATGTTGGGTTGTAATTTGTATTTGACTATTTTCTTATACTTGTTAGAATTGTTAGCTTCTTGCTCGAGGTTTCCTTTTATTTTATATATATAAAATTTGGCCTTTCAACAAAAAAAAAAAAAAAAAAAAAAAAAAAAAAAAAAAAAACAGAAATAAATATACAACAAAACACTATTGAATGTATAAGATACTTCTACGCAAACAAGGTTCAACTCTATATCTTTTATACAAAACACAACATGCAACCACGTACTATTTCGACTGCGGATTACCAACAAGACTAACTTCAGGACGATAATTGAAGAAACACTAACCGGACCTCGGGCAGATTACTGGTAACCTGGGGGTTGGATAGCTGTTTCCCACGAGGGGTTAGACCCTTGGAAGATGGTTCTTCTGATAACCTGCAAAACAGACACCGTGAGCTCGTCACTGAGAAGGGGGGGGGTTCCTCCTTGTGACCACCCTCCGGCGTGAGAATCAGACTAGATTGCTCTTTAAATATAAATGTATATTAAGAGATTGCAAGAGCAGATATCAGGTATATTCTGATGATATATGATAATGTAATGTAATAATGTGTTAAGATGATCATACCATTTGGGGTATTTATAGCCGAAGGTAGGTTTCCAATGAGGTATGGCCGGCTGCTACAGTGTTCCTGTTCATCAACAGTAGCCTACGCACGTGCCCTGCTGGTAGTTGGTGGGTAGGTAGCGGCTGATAGTGACCAGGCCTGCTGTGTACTATTCCCTTTCCACCAACTGCCGGCTACGCACGTGGTATGACAGTAGTTGGTGAGTAGGCAGCGGCTAATAGTGATACAGTACAGGAGCATGCTGCTTGCCATACTGTATCAGTGAGCTATCAGATCTTTCGCCCATACCTCGTCAGGTACAGTAAAAGATCCTTCAGTATACGGACTGGCTTATTTGGGCGGGAGTATTCCCCCTCCCGCCTCTGTGCGGGATTGCTCCCGGCTTGGCTCATTCCTTCAGGTGACACTGAATGATCGAGAGCTAAGTGCCTTGTGCGTGTAGCCATGCTGCGCGGGTGGCCTTCCCTAATGGCTTGTATCCGAGGCTGCGGGGACAGGCGGAGTCCTTCACCATTGGGAGGCATTTCCTGCGGGACCAGCTTGCGTACTGCGCGTAAGGACGTCACGTCTCTGAGCATGGTTGGTTCTGCGGATCCAGTTGGTCTCTGCGCAGACGTCCCTGTTTAAGGTGAGTCTTGCGGGTCCAACTGGGCTCTGCTGGGACCTACCTCTTCAAGTCCCCCCAGTCCAATGTTCTTCTCATGAGTGTTTAATAAAGTGAGGTGAACTTTTGGACTTGAGCAAAGGGTTTTGAAAAGGGTTTTGTAAGGTTTTCCATGGGGATTCTTTCCGCGGAAGTCCTTGTCACTTGCAGAAATGCCCGAGTTTCCTGCTTGGTCTTTGGGTATGATGCGGGTAGGTCTGTAACCTCCTCGCAAGTCAGGAGCATTGAGTCCCAGTTGTATGTATTTTTCATGAGGTTTTGGTAGTTTTGAACATAGTGATCAATTATGTTAAAACCACCAATTCCATTCTGGAGCTTCAAACAACGTAGTTCTCGACGTTCCTGCTATGCGGGGATGTTATTTCCGTTTCCGCAAGCATTGCCCAGAAGATCCTTCCTGGTTTCAATTCCCAGCGGAGCGCTAGGTATGTGAAGGGTTTTGCCTTAACACTGTACCAGCGCTCGTCTTACGGTTACTTTACTTCCAAGGTATTCCTGGCGTCAATTCCCTGCGGGTGCTAGGTATGTGAAGGGTTTTGCCTTAACACTGTACCCGCAGCCGTCTTATAGTTACTTGGTTGCCGAGGTACTTGGCTTCAATTCCCTGCGGGTGCTAGGTATGTGAAGGGTTTTGCCTTAACACTGTACCCGCATCCGTCTTTCGGTTACTTGTTCACCAAGGTTTACTTGGCGTCAATTCCCTGCGGGTGCTAGGTATGTGAAGGGTTTTGCCTTTACACTGTACCCGCATCCGTCTTACGGTTACTTATTTGCCAAGGTTCTTGACTTCAATTCCCTGCGGGTGCTAGGTATGTGAAGGGTTTTGTCTTTACACTGTACCCGCATCCGTCTTACGGTTACTTGTTTGCCAAGGGGTAAGGGATATTTTCCCGCTTACTTTTTAATATTTTCGAATTTTTGAATTTTGAAATTCGAAGAGTTGGTGAAAAGATAAGAACAGTCCAAACCTCTGAAACATCGTGCGACGGTTTCTTCTGACTGTGTCAGGACGTGCAGGAAGTTATGGTGACGTGACAGAACATGGTCATTCCAGTCGCTTTTTCAGGCGCGTGGGCGCGATTTTTCGGGCGCGTGGCCGCGAAATTACTGGCATACGTCCTTTCAACAGCTGTTGCCAGCTTGCTTTTTGCCACGTGTCATAGTTTCATTGCACATTCGATTTCTCTCTCCTCCGCATTAAATTCACCGCATTAATTGCGATTACTATATAAAGGGGGAGAGGGTTATTTTGCAATTCACACTTTTCACTCTTCTCTTCATCTTTAAGGCGATTTCCGGCGAATACTCCTTTATTCAATCGAGCATTCTCTCGAAATCGTTCTCTTCTTTCTCTGCAAGATGTCTTCTCGTGATGCTGAAGCTATAGCTGACGACAGGGGTACTGCTGGCGAGTGCCAGTGTGCTCTGCCCGGCGACCAGTACCGGTATGTTGTCAGGAAGTTCATGCTTGATCATCTCGAGCCTGAGTTTCCTGAATCCCACCAGACCGTGTACGATGCCCCCAGAGGCAAGATCGGGGTTTATGCTGCATTTTTTGTCTATGGGAATCTTAGATTCCCATTGACAAAATTTGTTTACCGTGTCCTTGAGAGGCACGGTGTTCATTTGACCGAGCTGCACCCCATGGCGATCGCCAAGATTCGCCATTTTGAGTGGGTGTGCCGGATTTTGGGCATCGAGCCCCATGTGGACCGCCTGATGACCTTCTATACCTGGAGGTGCATCTAGGGGTGGTACACCTTGACGACCCGTATTAAGGGTCTGAAGATTTGCGACACCGAGCGCAGTCTTCGCGCGTGGAAGCAGGAATTCTTCTACATTTCTGCCCGCGCCATCCCCCTTGCCATGAAGTTTAAAAATGGCCAAGCGATACCGAGCCTTCACGCCCCCAACTACCAGGAGGCGGAATGGTTTTCGAAGATATCCCGGATCCAATCTCCGGTTTACCGGTTTGCGGAGTCCGGGATGGTCATGTTAGGGATGAGCCGGGTGTGGAAGGATGCGTCTCAGGTTCCCATCCTTCTCGAATACGGTTTGAACTCTATTCCTTATGGTATGTCTTGTCTTTCTTTTTGATACGCGTTTGTCTTCTAACTGTTTATTCTTTCAGAGGGAAATGATTTGGAGTCGCTTCTGTACCCGCGGGAAACCGACGGTCCTGCGCGGATGGGTACTCGTGCTCTGGACGAGGGCGAGTTGCCCATCCTGGAGCAAACGGCGGATCGGTTTGTGGAGGTCTATCCGCTGGGCCACGAGATCCTGAGCCACCGGCGGCCAGGTAAGGCGATATTCTTTCCTCAATCCCTCAATGCTGTACCCGCTGCTGGAATTCCTGACCCGTCTTCTTCTGAGGAATCCTCAGATGCTCCTCCGTTGGTGCGGAAGAAGAAGGCTGCTGCCGGCGTGAAGGGGAAGGAGAAGGCCTCCACAGCTGATCCAGTGGTTCTATCTGACTCGGAGTCAGATAGTGAAGAAGTGGCGGGGAAGCCCGGTGGTGAGAAGACCACTGCTCCGGAGGCTACGACCGTTACCTCCGGAGAACCAACGAAGACGACGGTGACCGGTACCAAGAGGCCGGCTCCATCGGGTTACTCCCCGCCCGTCCATACGTTCAGGGTCAAGAAAACCCGTAAGTACAATCATAATGTCTATATTTATCACTTCATAAATTTATCCAACACTCTCATCTTTGTGCAGGCGTGGATGTTGACGCATTCCAGGGTGAAGCGCAGAGGAGTACCCTTCCGCCAATGACGGTAGGCTTGGTCAGCCTACCTGAGGCGTCGACCCAGGTGACCGCGCCTGCTTCCGCTGGTTCAGTTGCTCCTGAGCAGACTGTTCCAGCTGAGATGACGTCTCCGCCGGCCGTGAGTGCGATTTTTACAGCATCCTTCACAGAGCCGGCGGTTACTGCTGCTGCTGACTACGAGGCGGCGACCACGGCGGCGACCACAACGGCGACCACGGCGGCTGCCACCATGCCCGCGCCACCGGCACCGACGGCCGGACCATCAGGTACGCGCAGGGCTTCCCGCCGATCTTTGCCACCTTCCCGTCTGCCTGACCTGTTGGATGGATTTCCTTTAGGTTCAGGTGATGGGTTTGGCGGCTATCGGCCTGTCATTGACCCTACAGGTGCGTAGGGTTCCTTTCTTTTTCCCTTGTTTTTTATCATCTTTTCCTTACTGCCTTTGTTTCTTTTGCAGTGTCGGATTCCAATGAAGTGTATGTTCCGCGATGGAACATACGCCGAGGAACAACCCTTCGTACCCCTGTGGAGTGCGTGGACTGGGCTCGCCACGCTGCTCCTCATGGTGCGTTGGGGGAAGCCATGGCTAGCTACCAGGAGGGTAGGCTAACCAATGAGCTTCGGGTTCTCCAGGCCCGGATGCAGCCACGCGTCGAGCTGCTTTGTCGTGAAAACGACAAGTTGAAAGCAGCTCGCGCCAAGGACGTATCTGAGGCGCGTGCTCTTCGGGAGGAGAACCAACAGCTGGCGGCAGCTGCCGCCGACAAGGAGAAGGCCTTCAAGGCCCTCGAGGTTGAAGTTCAGGCGCGACTCGAGGCCCGCTCCAAGGCTGCCCAAGCTGTGAATGAACAGCTTCGGCTGGCCAGGGAGACTGCGCGAAATGCAACCGAGAGGGCTGCCAAGGCTGAAGCCGTTGCTGAGCCTTTGCGTGTGGAGAATGAGGAGCTCAAGGCCAAATTAGAGGCTCTCCAACGCGCTCATGATGCCTTGGCAATGGAAGATGCCAAGAAACTCCAGGAAATCCTGGAGCAGAGGGGGGTGCTTGACCACACCGAGCGGAAACTTAAGGGCGTCGAAGAGGCTGCCGCAAAGGAAGTTTTACTTGCCAACCTTAACAAGAGCGAAGCCGAACGCGCCCATAACGAAGCTCAAGCTGCCCTCCAATGGCTTCTTCGAGAAGCGTTGCCTCAGGTATGTTTAGTTTTATCTTCACGCTTTTCTTTTGTAAGAAAAGGTTCTAATACTTGTGTTTTCTTTGTAGGTTGTGCGTCGGGTCTTTTCAGAGACCTCTTACGATGATGCTATGACCGCAGCCCTCAACGCTTCTCATGAGGATGGGGAAAAGGCCGGCTTCCTGCTTGGTCTAGGGTTTGTTGAGAAAGGCGTCCCGCCTTCCAACTTCCCTTTGTTCGATGTGGATACCGAAGCCATTTATGACCAAGCATTGAACCAATACGCCGCCTTCCCGCATCCAGTGGTGGAAAAGGTGGACGAAGTAGCTGCTGCTGATGATGGGTTAGCTGTCCTCAAAGCGTTCCTCGAACCACCCCGTTCTTCTGACGGAGCGGGTCCAAGTGGAAGCGGCCCTGAAGCTTGATCCTGAAGATCCCTTCCCATTGCTAAGATGACTTGTATAGTTTTATTCTTTTAGGCGGGTAGTTACCCGGCCATTCTTGTAATAGTTAATTTGTGAAATATAAATCTTTTTGCGTATAAGATTGTTATTTCCTTCTTTGGGTTCCTTGCTTTATAAACTTATGACTTGCATACTTAGTTTAAATTAGCAATTTTCCAAGTGTTTAGAATAAGAACCTTTGAACGTGGTTGATAATGGGTTAAAGTTTCGCTTCCTCCTTCGTGATTGTGCGGGTAGAACCGTCACTTGCACTTGGTAGGATGGCTAAACTTTAACCTTCATCTGACCTGCGTGTAGGTTTTCCTTTTCGAAATTTCTAAGGCATTAAGATAAGTTAACCTTTGAACGTGGTTGATAATGGATTAGAGTTTTTGCTTCCTCTTTCGTGATTGTGCGGGTAAAACCGTCACTTGCACTTAGTAGGATGGCAAAACTTTACCCTTATCTGACCTGTGTGTAGGTTTTCCTCACCTTTTGAGGATAAGTTAACCTTTGAACGTGGTTGATAATAGGTGTGAAGTTTTGTTTCCTCTTTCGTGATTGTGCGGGTAGAACCGTCACTTGCACTTAGTAGGATGGCAAAACTTTACCCTTATCTGACCTGCGTGTAGGTTTTCCTCACCTTTTGAGGATAAGTTAACCTTTGAACGTGGTTGATAATAGGTGTGAAGTTTTGTTTCCTCTTTCGTGATTGTGCGGGTAGAACCGTCACTTGCACTTAGTAGGATGGCAAAACTTTACCCTTATCTGACCTGCGTGTAGGTTTTCCTCATCCTTTGAGGATAAGTTAACCTTTGAACGTGGTTGATAATAGGTGTGAAGTTTTGCTTCCTCTTTCGTGATTGTGCGGGTAGAACCGTCACTTGCACTTAGTAGGATGGCAAAACTTTACCCTTATCTGACCTGCGTGTAGGTTTTCCTCATCCTTTTAAGAATTTTGTTTTGGACCATTCGACGCGCGGTTGTCGATAGGTTAGTGTTCAGTTTCCTTTCATGATTTATGCGGATAAACCGGCACTTTCATTTAATGGGAGAATTGAACTTTTCCTTCAACTGACCTGCGTGAAGGTTTGCCACGTTATTGGGTTCGTGCGGGTAGGACCGCCTTCCCACGCAACGACTTCACGTAATGTGAATGCCGTCACCAGTGTTGCAAAGTTTAACCGTTCGACGCGCGGTTGTTGATAGGTGGTTATTCAGTTTCCTTTCATGATTCATGCGGATAGACCGGCACTTTCATTTAATGGGATAATTGAACTCTTCCCCTTCAACTGACCTGCGTGAAGGTTTGTCACGTTTTGGGTTCGTGCGGGTAGGACCGCCTTCCCATGCAATGACCTCACGTAATTATGCGGTGAAAACCGGCATATTAGTGTTCAGAAAAGTATAAATGTAAAATCATCAGCTTCGATGTTCTTAAAGAGAATCATTTCCATTAGAAGTGGCTCTTGGCCTTTTCTTTACAAATTGGAATTGATTTACATGCAAACTGTGTAAATGAGCTCCCTTCCATGTTGGGATGGGAGCGCCATCGAGCCGATACGCACCTGGTTCGGGATCTCGTTCTTTACGCAGCATGTAGTCTCAATGTTGAAGCTGGAATTTTTATTCGTTTTCCCCAGCTGGGGTTCTACACGCATCCGCCTGCTCAGCCTTTATTGCGCCACGAGGTGCGCGAGCGTCCCATCTCTGACAAATGCTTCGACCATGTCTTTAACATCTATGCATTCTTCAGTGTTGTGGCCCTTTGTCTTGTGAAAGTCACAGTATTTGCTCCGATCAGCATCGTGACGATGTCGGATTATCGGAGGTTTTGGCCACGGGAGCTCTTCAGTGGCGAATATCTCAGTGACGCTTTTGGTGAGTGGCGTCCATCTGGAGTTTCGGTGCGGCTGTACATTATCCCTTCCGCCCAACCGATGTTGCAAGCCGGATAAGGTGTCAAAGTTTACCCTTGACTGCCAAATGCCTAGCTTTCGTTTTTTATTTAGTCGGGCTGTGAGGACGTTGTCCTCTCTCGTCCTCTGGGTGTAGAGGTTTGTGCTCTGTGGGAGATCTTTACCCAGTTGCTTCTCCGTTTCCGCATAGCGTTTTGCTGCTGTCATGATGCCATCCCATGTGGATGGCATGCCATCTTTACCCGTTAGGGTGCGGATGAGCTCTGGGTCATGTGCGCCCTGGATGAAGGCAGCGCGAACAAGATCTTCGCTGATATTGCCCAAACTTAGCTTCTTTGAGTTGAAGCGAGTGATGAAGTTTGGCAGAGATTCATCTTCCTCTCGTATGCATTTGAGGATTGTCCAATGCTCCTCGGTATACTTCCGTTGCTGGCTGAAGTGTTGGCTAAACTTCTGTTGGAAGTCTGCCCAGTCGTAGATGTGGTTGACCGGTAGACGATCAAACCAAGCTCTAGCAGCCCCAACAAGCGTCATTTGGAACATGTAGCACCACGTGGGTTCCGTCCAATTGCTGACGGTTGCCCCCGCTATGAACCTGTTCAAATGATCGTCTGGATCAGATAAACCGTCATATGTGCCTATGTTAGGCATTTGTTTGGCACTCTTTGGGGCGATTGCTTCCGCAATGTCCCTTGCAAACTTGGATATTCCTGCATTTGCAACGTTTGGTCTGAACGTTTTGGAGAAGTCTCGTGGACTTCCACCTGTGCTTTTTGGTTTGAAGGCTTGTCCAAAATGCCTTTTGGGTTGGGATTCCGTTTCCTTACGCTTCCCTTTTGCCCTATGGCGAGGGTTCGCGTCGGAGTCGGATTCCTCCGAGTCATCCTCCCAGTATTCGAATTCGTCGGCCTGTTGCACGGAACGCAAGCGTTCGTCCAACTCAGCCTGGAATTCCTTTTGTCGTGCCTCCGCCCATGCCTTAACTTCATCGAGAGTCTGGCGGGGGAGTCTTCGTTTCTCAAACTGGGTATCGGTGGATCCCAGTAGGCGATCATTTACTGCACTTGCCCCAGCTTTGGTAAGTGGGGTAGTGTTCGTAAAATTTACTTCACTTGCCCCGGCTTCGGTAGCCGGGGTAGTGTTCGTAAAAACTGTGTTGCCGGTATTCCCCCTAGTAGCTGGGGTTGTGGTTACCGGAATTTCTCTAACCATCTTTGTAGAAGTTTGAAAAAACTGGAGAAAATTGTAGTTCTAGCTTTATGCACGGATGGCGCCAATGAAGAAACACTAACCGGACCCCGGGCAGATTACTGGTAACCTGGGGGTTGGATAGCTGTTTCCCACGAGGGGTTAGACCCTTGGAAGATGGTTCTTCTGATAACCTGCAAAACAGACACCGTGAGCTCGTCACTGAGAAGGGGGGGGGGTTCCTCCTTGTGACCACCCTCCGGCGTGAGAATCAGACTAGATTGCTCTTTAAATATAAATGTATATTAAGAGATTGCTAGAGCAGATATCAGGTATATTCTGATGATATATGATAATGTAATGTAATAATGTGTTAAGATGATCATACCATTTGGGGTATTTATAGCCGAAGGTAGGTTTCCAAGGAGGTATGGCCGGCTGCTACAGTGTTCCTGTTCATCAACAGTAGCCTACGCACGTGCCCTGCTGGTAGTTGGTGGGTAGGTAGCGGCTGATAGTGACCAGGCCTGCTGTGTACTATTCCCTTTCCACCAACTGCCGGCTACGCACGTGGTATGACAGTAGTTGGTGAGTAGGCAGCGGCTAATAGTGATACAGTACAGGAGCATGCTGCTTGCCATACTGTATCAGTGAGCTATCAGATCTTTCGCCCATACCTCGTCAGGTACAGTAAAAGATCCTTCAGTATACGGACTGGCTTATTTGGGCGGGAGTATTCCCCCTCCCGCCTCTGTGCGGGATTGCTCCCGGCTTGGCTCATTCCTTCAGGTGACACTGAATGATCGAGAGCTAAGTGCCTTGTGCGTGTAGCCATGCTGCGCGGGTGGCCTTCCCTAATGGCTTGTATCCGAGGCTGCGGGGACAGGCGGAGTCCTTCACCATTGGGAGGCATTTCCTGCGGGACCAGCTTGCGTACTGCGCGTAAGGACGTCACGTCTCTGAGCATGGTTGGTTCTGCGGATCCAGTTGGTCTCTGCGCAGACGTCCCTGTTTAAGGTGAGTCTTGCGGGTCCAACTGGGCTCTGCTGGGACCTACATCTTCAATAATGAAGCATTTCTTCCCAAATCATCTCCCTAATAACATCTTCCCCTAATTCTTCATCAATCTCTAAATCAACTGGAACTTCAACCGGCGGATCCATATCCGAGCAATACAATGCAGACATATATGGATGATGAAGTGCCTCATTAACACTAATCCTCTTTGCAGGGTCAAAAACAAGCATCTTTTCTAGCAAATTGATCGCGGATGGTTGTGCTTGCGGATAGAGGTCTATGAAGTCCCGGATGAAAAAGGAAACGACTTTATATACTTTCGCGCCTTCTGGTTATCGATAAACTCGATGGCCTCCTCCGTTTGGCTTCCAAGAATGTTGATTATTAGTTTTAACTGGTTTAAACATTCGGTGCCCGGGAAAAGTGGTTTTCTTCCTAACAGTTCGGCATATATGCACCCGACAGACCATACGTCGATTGAGGTTCCGTAGTTTTCACAGCAGAGGAGAAGCTCAGGCGCCCGGTACCAACGGGAGACAACGTATTCGGTCATGAATTGGTCTTTTCCGTTATTTGTACGCGCTAAACCGAAATCACAAATTTTTAGGTCGCAATTCGCGTTTATGAGTAGGTTTCCGGGCTTTAGGTCGCGGTGTAGGATGTTGGCTGAGTGAAGATACTTTAAGCCTCTCAATAACTGTCAAAGAAATCTTGATTATATTCAAACCCGCAATTGATAAGTTTAAAATATCAAATTAGAGAAAAAATGATTAGTAGGTGTGTAAACGAGCCACTCGAGATCGGCTTGCAAACGGCTTAAAACGAGCTTGACCATATATTGGAGCTCATTCAATAAACGAGTCTGAGTCTGAGCCTGAGCTTGACTAAACTCACGAGGCTAAACGAGCATGTTATTTATAAAAACATAATAAAATTTTACCGTGTATAACAAATATAAAATTGCATTGTAAATTACGATTTTATCCATGTGGTTTGGCCAAGTTCTTGGGTTTTAGTCCACAATTTTTTCTTTTATCATGACACTGTGACTTCATTAACACTAATAGCATATATAGCTTCATTAACACGGATAGTTTTTCTGCTAAACATTAATGTCAAATAATCAAAATACCCTTAAAATATATATAGCATATATATAGCTTCACACATTAAAATTATGAGTTGACATTAAATATTATAATTTATTATACGTACAAAACTATAATTATAAAACATAGATAAAATTACATAATTAAATATAAAACAATAATTATTTTTTTAAATACTAAAGAGCCAAGTCCGAGCCAAGCTTGATTATGAAAAGTTATTAGCAAACCGAGCTCGACCTTTATAAATAGAGCTTGAAATGATAAAAGGTCGAGCTCTCTTAAATTAAACGAGATGGGCTCAAGCTCGGATTTAGCTTGTAACACTTATATTAAATGAGCTTATCTAGAGCTCGACATAAGCTTGTTAACAGCTCGAGTTGAGCTGAGCATAAAGGGGCTTGAGCCCAAGCTGTATCCCAAGATGGGGACCATTTAATACGGCAGCCAAGCCCAAGGCAAACTCAAGCTTGTAAAACTATTCTCGAGCCGAGATTGAGCTTTAGACATAATGCACGAAACAATCCAAGCTCTAGCTCGGGCTCCCTTAACTTAAATGAGCCGAATATCGAGTTTCGCTTAGCTAGGATCAGCGTTTTACACCCCAGTCAGAATCAGACAGTGCAACTGTGTACCTGAAATAGAAAATACTGACAATGGTCGTTTGAAAGCGATTGATTAGACTTAATAATATGATGCAGATCAGTATCCATAAGATCATAAACCAGATACACATCTTTGAAACTTGACCTCTGCTTCGGCACCATTACATCTTTTAACGCAATAACATTTTCGTGTTGAAGATGGCGGAGAAGTTTTAACTCGTGTAACGTTCTGTGCGCGTCCGTACGATTATCAAATGTATTATGTATCATTTTAATCGCGACTTTTTCATTAGTTTCACGGTTCACAGACGAACACACAATTCCATATGCACCTCGACCGATGGGTTTAATAGGAACGTATTTTGTATCTAGCTCGAATAATGATTGCCATATTGAATAATAATGCTTCCCTTCTGATCTAATACCACTCGGTGGTTCAACAGGTGTTGCCATTTACCTACACCAGAATAACGACCAGTATCAATATTGTTTTAACACATAATAAGGTCAACCAGTCAACCTGTTAATGACTCGTTTTAACCTGCAGACAACTTGGTTACAACTAACTTACAACCCGCTAGCCGAAAAGATTACCAAACTTAAGTTGAATATCATACAAAGTTTGCATTATTGTTAAATGAACAAATAGAATAACCAATAGCACCCAAATGAATATTAGGATTACAAAAAAACACACATGAATCATCATTTGTTTAATTTATTTGGTTTAAAGAGCAAATTGCCAGGTTTTGGGTTGTTACGTCTAGCATGTTCATTAAACATAGCGTATTTGGGTTGACTTTTTCGACCCTTATAAACACTGCCAGCTTAGAGAGGGCAGGGAGGGCAACTGTCCTTGGCCCGATCACTCCGGTAGGCCGGATTCTTTTTTCAGTACAGTTTATATATACATATGTTAAAGATCCAATACAATAATCTCAAATTGTACATTACGTACACGACCCTCTTACACCCTTGATTTCAAAAAACACGCGATGACAATATAGTAAATTCTTTTGATTTGTTTTCATCCTAATTAACCATTACGAGCATTCAACCATCGTCAATGACTCCATTACAGACTCCACTTCAATTGAATTGAAAATTTGAAAATTAATTTCAACGGATAGAAGTCTAAACACGTTCCAGATTTGTTCAGATAATGAAATTGATGATCAAATCGATGGCAGATTGATTTTTTTTTATGATTACGAGATTATATGAAGTGATTTCAGCGTTCAATTTCATGTTACAAATACTTTAATTTCAAATCTGAGCTTCTGAACGTTTAAAGGTTTGTTTAGAGTATTTAAAGTTTTTCATCTGAGTGTTCTAATTTTTTTCAGAACTTTAAGTTTTGTACTGAAATTCTTGGTTTTTTGTTCTGAATTTCTTATATTTTTGTTCGGGACGTTTTAAGTTTTGTTATGAACTTCACAGATTTTTGTTCTAAAAGTTTTAACTATGTAATTCTTTTTGGTCATTTGTTCTAAGTGTCGTACAATTTTTTCCTGAACGTTTAAATATGTTCGTTTTGGTCAGAACGTTTAAATGTACACAGTGTTTTCAGTTTTGTATGGAACAATTAAACATAATATTTTGAACCCTTATCAGAGCTCAATTGAGTGTATTATTCTACAAATTCATAATCGATTGATGAATCTAAATCCTTCTACAAATCAATTCGATTGATTAAATCATCAATTTTTGATCAATTTTAAAGATTCTTGATGTTAAACGACGTTCTATTTTAATTTTGGTTTTTAACTTTAGAGATTTCACACTTCAAACTCCGGTTAGGTTTACAAATTAATGTTTAAACGCAATTCATATTGTTATAAAAAAAAACTCCAACCCAAATCAAACCCAATAAACTTAATTTTAAAATTGAATTGGTTAAAAGAATAAATAAATAAATAATAAACGGTCAAAGCGAAACTTTTTTTAACGATTCTCAGGCACGCGTTGCTTATAAAGGTCAACCAACTCAACCCATTTATGATCCGTTTTAACTTGTTTAACCCATGCGCTATAAGGTCAAATTCATCTATTCAATACCATCTACAATTCTACATCAACTAAATCATGGAGATTTAATATTAATAAAAAGCAACGTAATTTGTTCAGCGAGAAGTCTTGAATTCAATTGTTTTAAGCCGCTGGAATTTCTTGGTGGGCATTAACATGGGTACGCTTCAATCTCACGAATTCCGACCAGAAACTCGAAATTCTTAATATAAATGTCTGAAATCAAAAACCCAATTGAAATTGGTGGTTCAAACACCCCTCGAATTTATTATTTATTGACGGAAGAATTTATATGTCCAATCAGAAAACCGCCATTTTGGTCGTATTCAGAGAATCAAGATTTGATATCGTTGGCAATAAATTAAATTATTAAGAATGTAGTAACTGAGTCACCCATTTCAACTTTTTTTTTCTTGGAAGTTGGTGATGCAATCAATATTAGGGGTGGTCAAGGAGTTGGGTTTTAGGCGGATAATATCATTTTATCTTGTCTACCTATTTATTTAAGACATAAGTTACAATTTTTTTTTTTTTTTAAATCAAATCGAAGTTTTATATAATTTACTATAAAATTTATAACTTATATATCATACATTCATAAAATCTAACTTTTATAAACATTAAATAACTTATAACCTATAAATTATAAGCAACAAAAAGTTAAAAGAAAAAAGACTGAGATTTTTGTGACTTCCAATTCGATCCGAGGGCGTCCGATTTTTACCACCAGTGGGCCTTTGGACGAAGAGTTCACCCTGAAACTGGAGATAACTTTGAGGTGCTTAAGGGTTACAGCTGGTTTGGGCAAACTGGCGGTGACCTTTTGCCATTGTAGCTTTTAAATCCCGAAGTAGACGGACTTAAAGTTTGATATTTAGTTGCTAAAATAAATCAACGGATCTTAAATTTTGGTGGATGAATATCAACAATCCATTTTTACAACATCATTGATAATTTCCATTTTAAAATGGTTAATTACTACTAATATTCCACTTGATCCATGTCAATATTAGGATTCATATTTCTCCCCAACCAAGCCCTTAGATGAATGTCTATTTCTTGGCTTATCATCATGTTCGGAATCTTGGTGGCTCTTTTAAGGTTTCACAAGTTATTCCCCAAAACCTCACAAGAGTGGCAGTTCCCCGTCTTATCATCAAGCTCGTTAATTGGGGGTTTATTTTAAGGATTCTTAATTTATTAATCAAGTACTCACAAGAGTGGCAGTTCCCCAGCTTACCGTCAAGCTCGGTACTTGGTGTCTTTTTTTAGGTTCGCCAAGGCTTCACAAGACTATCAATTTATCGGCCTATTGTCATGCTTAGCACTTCGGGCATCTTTTAAGAGTATTTTAACATTCCTAATCAAGTGATAATTGCAACATAACCCTTAATTATTAAAAACCAATCACATGTTTTACAATCATTATTAAACTTTAGTTAAGATTCAACATAAACCAGGATGATACTATGAAAGTGTAACCAATAAACATAATGATAATTATCAAATTAATAGATACAAACACAATCAAATTTGAAACAATCTAACCATTTTGGATTACTAATATTTGATGCTAATGACTTCTATCAAAAGCTTAATCTCCTTAATCTTCAATGCTTGGATGGTAGGGATTAATTCACTTATTAATGTTGGTGAAAAGAGGTGGTTGGAGAGGAGTAAATGAAGTGGAATGTGTATTTAATGCCTTTCCAAGATGTATTAAAAGAGGAAGATGATTATTCAATTTATAGGCTGATCTGGGTGCCAAAACACGACTTTGCTGACTTCTTTGTCTGGTAGTGGTGTCAGAAAGTACAACAGATTTTTTTGTCTCAATATAGCTATGCCTTGCTTAACACGACCATGTTGAGTTAGGCATGACCATGTTGATTTGGGCACAACCATGTTTTGCCTGGGCACGACCGTGTTGACTTCTTTTGTCTTATTTTCTTAAATGCGCGTTGCCAGATCGTAAAGCAAATGAGGCACGACCGTGGTGAGTCCACAATAGTCCAAAACTCCTCCAATTTTGTCATTTTCTCTTACACTGAAGACTTGGTTGTGTTTTGGAAAGGCATGGTCATGTTTTGCTTTAGAACCTTCTATTTTTTTCTTTTCTTAAGAGATGACATGAGGTGTGTTTTGGTTAACATGGTCATGTCTTGATTTTCTAATTTTTGTCTTTACTCCGTATGCTCTAGGCATGACCATGTCTTGATTCACCATGGGGTGTGTTGAGTCAGTTTTCATCATTTATCTTCGTTTTTCTTCGTATTTCAGTTTGTTTTATTTCTTAGGACTATAGTTATCTATATATAGAAAATATAAACATTAGTTGTTATTTATTCTAATATAGTTGCCGAAGTTACGCTTATTTTGGGATATTTTAGTGTTGAAAATATGTATAAATTCTTATACATCAAATCTCCCCACACTTGAACCTTACTTATCCTCAAGCAAGCTTTAAACAATTTTTTTCAAACAACACACTAACTAAAGCAAACATCGCAATAAATTTTAGAAAGTCCCGATAATCCAAAAGAGGAAAATATGTTAGTATATGTAGTGATACTTAAAACTATGATTTGCTTTTATGAGCTTCATTTTATGCAAAACATCACGTGCTCGCATTGTTCACACACACTCGGCTTTATATTTTGTCACACACCAACTTACGGCGGAAATGCAGGGGCGTGAACTAATTGTCCACAGCTCTCCAGGTACTATCATAAAATATTAAGAGTGACAATATCTATTTAATTTATTTAATAAAACAATTACAGATAAGTACATCAAGTATAAAGAAATTACAACAATGATAAATTAAGTTTGTATCATAAAAAGGGCATATCTACGTGATCTTCATCTTGCTAAACAGCTAAGCTGATAACCTGCAAATGCGTATAAAATATATTTTTTTTCAACAACACATGTTGAGTGAGTAAAACACCAGTTTAAGACACAACAGTTATAATATAAAATAAGTAAAGAAAGATGCAAACTGTTCCTTTTAGAATAAACAGCTAAACCATAGCATATAAACAATCAACCAAACCATAAAAAAAGGGCTAAACGTTGCCATGCGAATGGGCATTGGTTACCAAAAATGAGATGTCGGTGAAACCATTGTCAATGCGTCGGACGCCAGCCACTATGACTGTCGTATGATCATACTAGACTGAGAATATGTTGGACCTCTACTTATGCGATTCACATAAAGCATATAAACACATAACAAATAAGGCATAAACTGATATACACATAAGGATTAAATAGGTGCGGTTTTGAATGCTAGATAATGTATAAATACTGTAATTACGCATATGTCCTCAAAAGGATTTAAAATAAGTAAAAAAGGGGAGTGATTACTCACCAGATTAGACGAACAAAATACAAAGGATGATGTGGGATGTAACACCCCGGCTAAAGCGGATTACGCCCGAGTGTGACGTACAGATTGCCCAAAACACATGTGACACTATTAAGTGATAATATTATCATTAATTAATTTAAACATCAAGTAAACAAGTTTGTAACAAGAAATACAAGGAGAATACAAGAACAATTAACAACTTGTCCGTTAATTAATATAACCTAAGTTCTAGTGTCTTCTCAGTTTCATCCTCTAATAATTGTACCTGTAACATATATATAAAATAAAGTCAACTAAATGAATAGTTGGTGAGTTCACACAAGTTTTGATATACGTACATAAAAATCACACAATTCCATGAACAAGTGTAAATGAGCAAGTAATGTCCTTTCCAGCTGGGATTGTGCACCAGCGTACTCAGATAAGCGCAAGTAAAGTCCTTTCCAGTTGGGATTGTGCACCAACGTACTCGGATAATGAGGCCCTTTTCCACTCATAACAACAAATGTATTGAGCGCAAAGGGGGGGGGGGGGCGTATGATCATACTATCTTGAAGTAATACATGACCAAGTACTTTGAGGCAAGTAACAAGTAAACACACAAGTCCATGTAGCGAATTATAGTTTTTAAATAATGAATAAACGAAATTGAATTTTTGATAGGATATATATGCTACCCCCAAAATAGTTAAAAAGGGTAAAAAGAGGGTGTGAGAAACTCACCTTGATGTTGAAGACAAACTTGAAATAAAACCGAAAGTACGTAAATGAAATCGAAGCAATTGAGCGTCACGAACTAGAATTAAAAGCATAAAAATTAATATTAACTGACGACCTATAAAATGTAGATATTCATACAAGCACTATAAGTATTTTCTAAGCGATTCCTAGTATCCAAACAATCCAACGGATTATTAAAAGTTTGACCAAAGTTTGACTTTCATTGACTTTTGACCAAAAGGTCCATGTTGTTGACCGTTGACTAAAAATATTGAACGTTGACCAAAATATTGACCTTTAACTCTAAATGTTGACCGATGACCCGTTGGTGGCTTTTGACCAATTATCTAGACTTAAAATAATCATAAGATATTCATAGTCGCAACCTAACAATCGATCATGTAATTTGCAGTTAATCATTTTTCATGCAACCCTATGACTAAGTCACACTTTTACCAATTTCATTTCTCATAAGTATGACCAAGAATTTAGTCAAATAATTTCAAGTTGACCAATAAAGTCAAATTCCAATATAACACAACAATCTTTATACAAACTACAACTAATTTTACCAAACAACATACTGGATAAATTTGGGCAGGTTTTAAGTCACCAAAACCTATTTTTCTAACCACTCAAAACATGCAAATAATTTACCAAATAATTCCCACATATACTTTCAAGTATTAGGAACAACATAAAATTTTCTTGTAATATTTCAACACTCACAAACATCATGAAAATTCATACACTACATCAACCTATTTTCAGCTACCTTATCAGTACAACATAATGTAAATATTTGCTAAAAATTTCATATATGTCCAATTGATGCAAGACCAATTGGATTGGATTCAATTTATAACATTCCAAAAGTGGAATAACACCCATATCTATTTTCAATATCAAGTTATACAATTTACAACACAGCTCAGAAAATTTCTCTTTCAATCAGGATTGCAACCCGATTTTGTAAATTAGTAAAAACTAGTCAAACAAAGTCCAAAAATTATGATTCTTGACATTTTGAAAACTAGATTCAAAGTACTTAATCATAGTATCATAAATCAATCACAAACACCAACGTATCATCAATTTACACAATCTACAATCTAAAACACAGAATCTGTCAACAAGAAGATTCAAACCAAAAGTCACAAAAATCATGATTCTTATATCCTTATGATCTTTAATCATCAAGGAATCATTTTTTTATAACCAAGTCTCATGTATTTCATTGTTTTACTGATTTATAAAATAATATTTATGTACAAAAGGTTTCCATATTTTCTTTCATGACAAGACACACAATTTTTTTAAACTATCAACTTGATCATGTTTTTATTTCTTATGATTACATGTGTTTGGATACTCAATCCCACAATCCTAAATCGAAGAAAAATAAACAAAATATATATTAACCATGCTTACTTACTTGCTTGATCAATGCTATATCACTATTTGTTTCAAGAATCACCCAACTTTTTTATGATATTTTGAGAGTGTTTTAGAAAAATAAAATGTGTGTGTGTGTGATGTGATATGGACGGCCAAAAGGAAGAAAAAGCAAAGTTATAACCTTAATTGTTATTTACTCATCATTAACACAATCATTAAGACATAATTAATTTTATTAAACTTTAGGTTATGTCAATTTTTATTACATGTGACATGTTACATTCTATTATAAACATTTTCTAGTAACTACATGTTGTGTACTAGTCTTTTTTTTACTTGTCATGTAATATGTCATAGGTCATTCTATTTTAATTATTCACTTCTCCTACAACATATAAGTATACAACAACTAATCGTGTAGCATGTAACACAATTTCACCCACCGCATATAATACATGTAACATATCATGTGTGACAAATTTATTATAACATATCATATATAATAGCATGTGTGACAAGTTTATTATTCTAGTTATCAATAACTAGCTACTCTCACTTAGGTCACCAACGACACCACTGACTCAATGTATGCATACATGACACTATATTCATGGGAGTTCATTAACTTAGTTAACGGAACTAACTGGGTTTACTGACACAGTCAACAGGATTTAACTGAAAATGCCGGGTATCACATCGGGGATTAGAAATGTTGAATGTATATTTTATTATGGAGTTGGATATTATAATATGTTTTATACATATATTTATAAATAAAAACCGAAAATTTAAAACGGGTCGGATTTTCAGGTTTGAAAAGTAACGAATGTTACAGGACTTAGAACTTTTGGAAATTTCGTCCCGAAATTAAACTAAAAATAAAATTTTAAAAGAAAGCAACTAATATACGAAGTTGTTAGAGGTTTAAACAATTTTATACATACATAATAAAAAATAGAATAACGCCGATCTTTTAATGACCCAAGAGAACGCCACAAATAGAAAATATGACAATGACACTTATATATATGATGTACCAGCGGCGTATCCACCATGCTCTTATCATATTGTGTTTGTCCCGTTCCCCAAAATCATTTCAAGTTCCGAGTTATTTCACACAACTAGAGTTATTATGTTTTCCATGCGAGGACTTTGATAATTACGTCTTGACCCATAATTACCTCTATCGTCGGACGGTCCATATAATGTGCCCATATTTTGTGGTTATAAGACATTGACCTTAGATATATAAATAAAATTTCTCATATATAACGTTAAAAATAAAAAAAACTAATGAATTAAAAGGGTAAAAACATTACAAAACACATTGTTATACCATTCAGGCCAAGGATAACGCAAAAACACTAAGTCAAATAAATGAAATCATCGTAGTCTAAACCAAGCAAACGATGTTGAAAACAAAATAAAAGAGGTAATGAAATTAAAGAATGTAAACATTTGAATTATGAACATCGTAACATGTAATTGAAATAATAGGGTTGAGAATAACGTGGTAAGTAAACGTAGCATTTAACCAACGAAATATGAACATGTAATTTGTAAACGTGATGTGCTCTAAATTATATATGAATTCAATAATATTTCCTACACTTTTAATTGCTTTTGTGCCATGTTTTTATTAAATATTATTATTATTTGGTTCATATGTGAAAGTTTAAAAGTCTTAAATGACAACAAGTTAAGTTGAGTGGTTATGTCGAACACTAGATAAAGAAGTGCTAATACAAATATAATAAATGAATTATAAAAGAAAAAAATGAATGAGTTTAAATAGATTTTACGTTGACATTAAGTCAAATTAGTTTATAATTTATTTATTGATTATGTTTAATTATGTGTGTACGTGAGTTATAATATGTTAATTACATTATGTGAGTTATTTGATTAGTTCAAGTCATGTGCAGAACTAGTTTGAGAGAATAATTATGGGCTGGACTAATGGACATCTATATAAAGCTTGGAAGCCCATGAAACAAAAATAATTACGAGGGCTTGAATTGAAGGTTGGTGGGGAGTCTTTTGAGACAAGAAACAAAAGTGAATATTAACGGAGGGTTTTAATATTAAAAGTGGACAGCAGCCGCAACATAGGAAGAGTTCTCACAATATATATATATACATACTATATTCTTTGTTGAGAAAAAGATAGAGAGCATAGCAGCGCAGAGAAGAGAAAATTATATATATTATTTTCTTGACAGTGAGGACAACAATTGAAAGAAGAGAATATTATTTGTTTTATATCAGGAGCAATAATTCAGTTGTGGTGGATTTTGTCTCTTTTGAGTTCATATATTAATTTGGAGGAGCACTTGTCCAAGAAAGCATCAAATATTTGACGAGCACTCCTGGGTTTGTTAATTGTTTAACTTTTATTTAAGACTTTGTTTCACTTATTTTCATAGTTTGTTATAATGAGTTTTGCTACCAAATCTGAATTGTTTATTATTATTATTATGAGTAGCTAAATTATTAGAACTACCTAGGTTTGGTTAATTGATGATGTGTTAACGATTGTTTTGGGTTGAGTAACGAACATATAATTGATTTTCTAGTGTCAAGTTCATATTATTATGATTTTATTCTATGATTGCTATTGAGTTGTTCAATGTTATATTAATAAAACCCCGAGTGATTTTATCTTTACATGAATTAGTTTCGTGTTTTGTTTAGGATTGCATGTTAGACTAAATACTTGGTGTTTTTGGTTGTTTGTGGTAGACGTCACCATAGGGTTTGTTTGGTTAAAGTTGTTCATATCAATGGTTCATCTCCTTTTAGTCGGACCAAGACATTAGGAGTTGGTTTATCTTTTTGTCTAGTCGATTTAGTTAGCCGTTGCTAGACCACGTGCGGTTTCCTAGCCGTTTAGGTTATTTTGTAAGCCAAGTTATTTAATCTTTAATATTGAATTACCCCATTTTCCTTAGGTTTGTTAGGATTACGAGCTTTAGAGGAATTTGTGATTTCGATATGGACCAAGTAATAAATCAATTGGGTACTTAGAAAATCAACCGTGCTTTATCCTTCTTTCTAGACGTTTTTAGGGGTCTTTAGTAAAACTGACCGTGGGGACCTATTTTCCCTTATCATTGTTTAGTTAGATTATCTTCAGAACCCGGTTTTATGTGTTCGTTGTCACCTGAACGTCGTTGATAGTCGTCAAGATACCTTACCTAGGTGGTTCACCTTCATCATATTTGAGAGCTCCGTTAGTGTCGTTAAGTGTCGTTAAGTTTTCTTGTTAGTTCCGTTAAGTTAAGTAAGTTAGTTAAAGTAATTAAAATTAAAAAAATAATAATAATAGTAATAATAATAATAATAATAATAAAATCAGTTAAATATTTTAAGGTAGGACTTGTATTGGGGTTTATAATCTGAGCCGTTCTCACGTGTCTTCGAGTTCGATATCCGGACTTTCCTCATCTTTGCTATACGCGACCGGTACACTTGCCGTTTGTGTGAACTAGGATATATTGTTTTGTTTTTAAAGCTTAGTTGCGATTCGTGTTTTATTTATATATATATTTTCGCACATCAAGTTTTTGGCGCCGTTGCCGGGGACACGGTTTGAGGCGATTAGAGAACGACCCGAGTTTTGGGACTTACCTGTTTTCTTTTTTACTTGTTTATTTGCTTTTATTTGTTTTTAGTTTAATTTTAGCCTAGTTAATTTTAGTTTATCTTTTTAGTCGTATGCCTCATACCCTCTCACAAGGACCGCCGAAGCTTGAAACGTCTGACGATACCGAGAAAGTCCGGCCCGAGAGAGAGCGTTCTGTTTCACCAACAGGTTCTGATTCTTCTTCTTCTTCTTCTTCTTCTTCTTCCGCGTCTTCTAAGGATAGGAACATGGGTGACCAACCGCCTAGGAGAGTAGTAGCTGACTATGGTAGGCCGACAACGAATCCTCATTCAAGCATCACTTTACCGAAGGCTGCCGCCGCTGGCAACTGGTCCATTCCTGCCCACGTCATGCAACTCATCAAAACTGCACTCCAATTCGAAGGGCTAGAGAGCGAAGACCCTTCAAACCACATCGACATGTTTGTTTAAATCTGCGAAACTTTCAATATCGGCAACATGAACGATGAAGCCATCTATCTCCGTCTTTTTCCCTTCTCACTTTCTGGCAAAGCATACAAATGGCTGAAGTCACTACCTGCTGGATCCATCACCACTTAGGCGGGCCTTCAAGAGAAATTCATGACCAAATTCTTTCTGCCATCTAAATCCGCTCGACTCCGTGAGGAGATTTGTTCCTTCCGCATGATGTCCGACGAGTTTTTCGCGGAAGTTTGGGAAAGATTCAAGGACCTCCTTCTTAGTTTTCCTCACCATGGTTTAGACAAGTAGATGCTCATCGAGAAATTCTACAATGGAGCCACACAGCATGTGAGAGAGATGTTGAACCAAACTGCTAACGGGAACCTCCTTAAGAATAAAGATCCCGATGAGTGTGTCGTCCTTTTTGATGATCTAGCAGCGAGCTACGAGGGCCACGGGGGCAGAAATTCTTCCACGTCATCGAGAGGAGTACTTCAGGTCGATTCGAACACTAGCATGCAGGCTCTGATTGATGCTTTGAACAAACTCGTTAGAGATCTTACTGTTAAGAGCGTCGCGAAGTGTGAGGTTTGCCGAGGGGATCACGACACCATTGACTGTCCTGTTAAGCCGGGTGGCAATCAGGAGGAAGTTAACTTCGTCAACAACCCCTTGAGATATCAAAACCCCGCCTTCGGCGGGAATACTGGCTGGAGAAATGAGAATAACTATCGAGGGGGACAAGCCAGTGGCTACCAAGCCCAAAACCAAAACCAGCGTCGAGATAATCTATTCGGGCAGGGGAGTTCAGGTCAGGAGAGTTCGGAACAAGTGGGGAGAGAGGAGAAGAAAGCCTCACTGGAGGAGATGATGGCTGAGCTGCTGAAGCGAGATGAGAGGAACCGAGTGACAAATGAGGCAAAATTTGCGGAACACGATGCTATGCTGAAGAACCAAGCCACGTCTCTAGCTAATCTTGAGCGTCACGTCGTAGAGATTGCCAGCCAGTTATCCGAAAGAGCACCAGGTTCACTACCGAGTAATACCGAGAAAAATCCGAGAGGGTTCGCCAAAGCAGTGACTACTAGGAGCGGTGCTAGAAGAGAAAAAGAGGCTGGACCTTCGAGAGTTGTCACACATGCGGTTGATGAAGAAGAGCAAGTGGACGAGGAGATCCAGATGGAGCCTCCTCCGGCCGAGGCACAACGGCAGACTATTCCAGTGAGTACGAAGCCGACCGATAAACCTTCATCATCAGCTAACTCACCTCTCAGAGTCTACAAACCCAAACTGCCTTATCCTGGGAGACTCCGATCGGACAGAGACAAGGAGAAAAACTCCAAGTTCCTTGAACTTCTCAAACAGCTTCACCTGAACATTCCTTTCCTTGAGGCGCTCACTCAGATGCCAAAATATGCCAAATTTCTCAAGGACATTCTTTCCAATAAGGAGAAGCTAGTTGAGTTCTCTTCTATTCCGTTAAGTGCTGGGTGCTCTGCAGTGTTGCAGAGAAAGTTTCCTAAAAAGATAGCCGATCCTAGGAGTTTCACAATTCCTTGCATCTTAGGTGACGATACGGTTCGACATGCTTTGGTCGACCTTGGGGCCAGCATCAATCTCATGCCGTATTCTGTGTTCAGTAAGTTGGGTCTTGGCGAACCGAGGCCAACCCGAATGAGTATCCAACTTGCTGATCGTTCCGTGAAATACCCGCGAGGGGTGGTCGAGAACATGCTTGTTCGTATCGACAAGTTCATCTTCCCGGTTAACTTTGTCATTCTAGATATGAATGAGGATGATAGTGTCCCGCTCATTTTAGGCCGACCATTCCTTGCTACCGCAAAGGCGTTGATCGACGTCCGTGAGGGCAAATTAATTCTGAAAGTTGGGGATGATAACATTACCTTTGACGTAAGACAGTCACTCAAACACCCCAAATCGGCGGACGGCTCCCTGTATTTCGTTGACACCATCGTATCTCATGTGCGGGAGTTTTTCACTGAAATCTGTGGAGGACCTACCTTGGACCCACAGATTCTCGATAGGGAGGTTTTAGAGGTTGAGATGGTTTCCATGACCACTCAACCATTGATGGATAACACCGTGTCACCACCCCTAGATTCTGAGTCATCTGTTGAGATCGTGAGCGACGATCCGAGAGACCGACCTTCCGCTGAGAGCCCTCCTCCTTCCTTAGAACTTAAGGATCTACCCGATCATTTGGAGTATGCATTTCTGGACGAGGAGAGGAAGTTACCCATCATCATCGCGTCTTTATTAACGAAGGTCGAGAAGTTGAAGTTGTTGAAGGTGCTGAAAGCGCATAAGGAGGCGATAGCATGGAAGATTATCGACGTCAAAGGGATTAATCCCTCGTTCTGCACTCATAAAATCCTCATGGAGGATAATTTCAAATCCGTCGTTCAGCCTCAACGGAGGCTTAATTCAAAAATGCTAGAGGTCGTTAAGAAAGAAATCATCAAATTCCTTGATGCGGGAATCATTTTTCCCATCTCTGATAGCGCCTGGGTGAGTCCGGTCCAAGTGGTTCCCAAGAAGGGTGGCATGACTGTCGTCACCAATGAACGGAACGAGCTTATTCCCACTAGGACCGTGACCAGTTGGAGAGTCTGCATCGACTACCGCAGACTGAACGATGCCACTAGGAAAGATCATTTTCCTCTACCTTTCATTGATCAGATGCTAGAGCGTTTGGCGGGTAAGCAGTACTATTGTTTTCTGGATGGTTTCTCCGGGTATTTCCAAATCCCGATCTTTCCCGACGATCAGGAGAAAACCACATTCACCTGCCCCTACGGCACGTTTGCCTATAAATGTATGCCTTTTGGACTCTGTAACGCTCCAGCTACTTTCCAGCGATGTATGGTTGGCGATATTTCACGACATGATCGAGGATCCCATGGAGGTTTTCATGGACGATTTTTTTGTCTTCGGGAATTCTTTCGATCATTTTCTTTCTAAACTTGATAGGATGATGGCTCGTTGCGTCGATACCAACCTAGTCCTCAACTAGGAGAAGTGTCACTTCATGGTACGCGAGGGCATTGTTCTGGGACATAGGATCTCGAGTGTGGGGATCGAGGTCGATCGAGCTAAAATTGAAACATTTCAAATCTTCCCCGGCCCACTTTTGTGAGATCCGTCCGTAGCTTCTTAGGTCATGCTGGTTTCTATCGCCGGTTCATTAAAAATATTTCGAAAATCGCGAGACCAATGACCAAGATACTAGAGAAAGACACTCCATTTGTCTTCCCTGAACAGTGTATCGAGGCGTTTGATCTTCTAAAAGACAAACTCGTTAACGGCCCGATCATGATTGCTCCCGACTGGTCTGTGCCATTCGAATTGATGTGCGACGCGAGCGACTATGCTGTTGTAGCAGTGCTTGGACAGCGGAAGGAGAAGCACTTCCACCCGATCTGCTATGCGAGCCGGACCCTAAACGAGGCGCATGAGAATTACACCACCACAGAGAAAGAGTTGTTAGTTGTAGTGTTTGCATTCGATAAGTTTAGGTCCTATCTTGTTCTGTCGAAAATAGTCGTCTACACGGATCATGCTGCCATTCGTTATCTTTTCAGCAAGAAGGATGCTAAACCACGTCTCATCCGATGGATCCTGCTGCTTCAGGAGTTTGATATCGTAATTCGTGATAAAAAGGGGGCCGAGAATGTAGCGGCCGATCACTTGTCACATCTTGAGAGAGCCGAGATTGGAGATGCTGGGGTCATCATCAATGACCATTTCTCGATAGAGAATCTTATGTTTGTCAGAACCCAGGATGATGGCTACCCATGGTTTGCCGATATCGCGAATTTCCTCGTCAATGGTTCCCTCCCTAAGAGGATGTCTCACCAGCAAAAGAAGAAATTCTTTGGTGACGTAAAGTTCTACATATGGGACGACCCATTTCTTTTTCGTATAGGTGCTGATCAGCTGGTGAGGAGATGTGTGGATGTTGAAGAGGGGAGGCGGATTTTGATCCACTGTCATGAGGGACCGACAGGAGGTCACCATGGTGCTGTTCTTACTGCTAAGAAGGTCTTCGATTCAGGATTCTATTGGCCTTCGATTTTCAAAGATGCTCATGCGTTCGTTAAAAGCTGTGACCAATGCCAGCGTGTTGGTAACATCTCATACCGAAATGAGATGCCCCAAAATGCAATTCAGGTTTGCGAGATTTTTGACATTTGGGGTATTGATTTTATGGGCCCGTTCCCGTCGTCTAGAGGGAACAAGTACATACTCGTGGCGGTTGATTACGTCTCCAAGTGGGTCGAGGCCAGAGCCTTGCCCACTAACGACGCCCGAGTTGTAATGAAATTTCTAAAAACTCTTTTCTCTAAGTTTGGTGTACCGAAAGCCTTGATCAACGATCGAGGCACTCACTTCTGCAACGCGCAGATGGAGAAGGCGTTGCAACGCTATGGGGTCACCCATCGGCTTGCGACTGCCTACCACCCACAGACCAGTGGACAAGTGGAAGTGAGTAACCGGGGCATTAAACGCATTCTTGAGAAGACAGTTGGGCTAAACCGAAAGGATTGGTCCGACAAATCAGATGATGCTTTGTGCGCTTTCCGTACAACATACAAAACTTCGACCGGTTCCACACCGTTTCGGATGATTTATGGGAAAGCCTGTCATCTGCTTGTTGAGTTGGAGCACCACGCTTCTTGGGCGCTTCAAACAGTTAACCTGTAAGGCCCCGTTACCGGTAGCATACTTTCGTGTTGGATTTACTCATAAACGCAGTTCAAAATATCAGAGTTAATTAAAACATTCGCGGAATATAAAAGCTTTCATAAAATATTTCATAAAAAAACACGTCTTGTCTTAAAACATCATTTTGTTTTTCAAAATAAACGAAACATTAAACTTAAACGTCTTGAGTCTTCTGATGCCAGCCTCTTATTCAGTGCCACGTGTCTCCTCAAGCGAGCTGCCTCATCCTACTCACCTGCGTGCATACTAAAAGTCAGCTACGCTGAGTGAGTTCTAGTTAATCATACACTATACAATACACATAAACTTATATTCTTTCATTCATACTTTCATACTTTCTTTTGTATTAACTTACTTTCATATCTTACGTTATAAAGAGCATTACGCCCTACATTCCTCTAGTATTATTAGGGCTCGGTACCCTCCTTCCTCGAGTAATTTTTAGGGCTCGGTACCCTCCTTCCTCGAGTATTATTAGGGCTTGGTACCCTCTTTCCTCGAGTATTATTAGGGCTCGGTACCCTCTTTCCTCGAATATTAGTAGGGTTCGGTTCCCTAGTTCTCGAATATTAGTAGGGTTCGATTCCCTCTTCGTTACCATACAACCATACATCATACCTCGAGTATTATTTGGGCCCGGTACCCTCTTCGTAACCATACAACCATCCTTTCCTTATTTTATTAACTTTATCACATTCATAGACATAAGCATACATATCATACTTACCTTATACTTAGCGTTACAACCTGACAGTACGTGCAATATCCGAAGATCGTTAACGTACCGTCAAGCCATCATTCATACATATCACATCATTCACATAAGGCATACACTTATCTCTTAGGATAAGCGTATTAACAAACATATCAAGTATGCACACAGCCCCGAAAACATAACACATAATTGGGGCTAGAAACTCACCTGAATACGGTTACGTTCACCGTTAATCGTAATCCCTTTCTTCAGTTGTGCACGGCTGACTGTATAACAAGTATACGTATCAATTAACTATCACTACTCATATCATCTTTCTAGTCTTAACTACTACCCACAACGAACGGTGGTCCGGGGGCAGCGCCCCTGGCAGCGGGGTCTAGGGGCGGCAGCCCCTAGCAGGGACCAAGGGGCAGAGCCCCTGGCTGGGGTCGAGCTGTCTTAACACATTTTCCATTAGGTTTTTAATTTATTTTCTAAGCGAACTTAACTTTAGGTGAAGTTAAACCTTAAGCGAACTTAGCTTTAGGCGAAGTTATCAGTTAGGCGAACTTGGCCTTAGGCGAAGTTATCAGTTAGGCGAACTTGGCCGTAGGCGAAGTTATCAATTAGGCGAACTTGGCCTTAGGCGAAGTTATCAATTAGGCGAACTTGGCCTTAGGCGAAGTTACCAGTTAGGCGAACTTGGCCGTAGGCGAAGTTAAGCTTTGAAGGCGAAGTTATGCTTTGAAGGCGAAGTTAAGCTTTTGCAGGTGAAGTTGTTCAGGTCAGCTACGGGTTTGGTTTTTATCAAGCATTTTGGCGATTTTAATACCCTTGTTATGGTTCGACATCACCCCCTACGTTCCCTAACCGTTTTCGTTCGTATATATATCCCGTATATACTATAAAGCTTGGACCTTTAAGGTAAAAACGTTCAATACTACGTAAACTTTAAAGGTCAAGAACATACCTTTTATACGTTTGGTGTGGTCGCGGTTTGCTTGGTTATCTCGTATATTGAAGATCTAATAATGGTCGGCTTGATTCTTGGTCTCGGATGTCTCTCTCTCTCTCGGCCGAATATGGTGTAGTGTATGTGTGTGTTTTTGAGTGTGTAGAGATTATGATGGAAACAAAATGAGGGTTTAGGGTTTTAGGTTGGTTTAGGGGATATTTATATCCCTTAAAGCCCATGGACCTAAGGCCCATTCTCATTTAACCCATCTTAATTAATCTAAGTCCATGATCCGTTCTTTACTCGACATTAATTAATTAATAACGCGAAATCACTAAACGTAACTTTCTTTATTTAACATTATAAATTTTAGGATGTTACATAACCTTGATCTTTCGACTGCTGGAGATAACCGTTTCCATCAGATACATGAGTTAGAGGAACTCCGCGATCATGCCTATGCACATTTGTACAATTAGCTGAAGACCAAAGAGCTGCTTGATAGGAAGTTGAGAAGTGATAAACAGTTCAAGTGTGGGGACACCGTACTCTTGTTTAATTCCCGACTCAAATTATTTCCGGAAAAGCTTAAGTCCCAATGGTATGGACCATACACAGTTAAGGAAGTCATCCCATATGGAACGATCGAATTTGAAGACAAGAATGGGAGCTTCAAAGTTAATGGTCACCGTCTGAAACACTACATTAGTGAGAAGGCGAGCATGGAGGAAGGCGAGGTTTTGCGCCTTACAACATCTTTGGGTTAGAAGTGAGAGAGGGGTCAGGCTCAGGACCCGTTAAACCAAACGCTCTCGGGAGGCGGCCCGAGTTTTTGATTTTTCTATTTTTATTTTTGTCACTAAGGATCCTCCCAATTGAAGCCGCTCGTACTCAATCTCCATTCGAGCAACTTATTTTGATGGTATTCTGTTTGTCTTTTCATTTATAAAAAAAAAAAATATATAAAACCAACTAAATCCAAAAAAATATAAAAAATACAAAAACAAAAAAATATTTTTATTTCTTATGTTTTTGTTTTATGTTTTGTACGCTGCTACATGCGAGCGAGTTTGAGTTATTGCAGGTATTATTATGCGCATGGTAGCTCTGATGGCATTTTGGAACGGTTCTCCCAGGGCTGCGGCCGCGAATGATATGCTATACGGTCGCTTGATTGATACACAACTGGTGAAAATTCTGCATATATACCAGGGGAGTAACCCGTTCTCTGTTTTATTCTTGGAAATGTTAAGTTTTATTTTTATTTTATTTTATTTCTTTTCCTTGTTCTCATCGAGGACGATTGCGTTCTAAGTGTGGGGATGAAAATTTATTTTACTTAGTTGTAGAAAAAAAAATTATAAAAAAAATATTTTTAAAAAAATAATAATAATATAATAAAAAAAATAATAATAAAAAAGTTGTTTTGTTCTTTCGCTGAAAATTATGTCGGCTACATAAGTTCGACGGACATATACTTGTATATGTTTGGTCCTGTTATCTACCTGTAGACATACGAGATAGCCATTGACCCGAAAACTGAAAGTGGCTGGGGCGACTGAATTTGAAAAAAAAAGTTTTTAAAAGAAAATGTCCCTTGAAAATTGTTTTTGTTCTACGTTAAGCAAGAAATGATATTATTACCAATGCGCTAACGAACTCTCGGAACTTTTGAAATATATAATATAATGATAAAAGAAGGGATGGTTCACATATCTGATTTGGGATGTGTCGGTAGGCCCAACTAGCTTTGATAGTCCTCTTTAGCAGTTTTTATATATATAATAATTTGAAAAACGGTGAAACCGAATTTCGATGCTTAAGGAGCATTACCATAATCTGAAAACTTTGAGATGGTTATACTTAGATGCACTCAAAACTAGCACGCACCACATGTCCATCTTTTTACGAGCTTAGAAATATATATATATTTTAGGGTGATATAAAAGATTGAAAAAAAAGGGAAAAAAAAGAAAAAAAAAGAGAAAAAAGAAAAGAAAAAAAAGAAAAGAAATATGTATTGAAAGTTATGTATGTTTATTCTCAAAAGTTGTTCAAGACAAGAAAATGCTTGTGAAGAAAGTTATGTATTGTAAAATGCCAAAGAAGCATTCTTTAAAGTTAGTAAAAGAGGCCAAAGATGGACATACTAGACGAGACTTAGAGTTTACGTGTTACCAAGGGGATAGTGACTCTGAGGATACACTATTGGGGCTCGAAGGTTCTTAGTCAATAAATAAAAATTAGGAATTTATAGGACAAAGTCCAATAATATTTAGGAATAGCTCGTACGACCTCCACATGACCATTCATCCATCAAAATTTCACCGAGTGCATCTATTTAGTACCATCAACGAGTCCTTGGCTTATGGTGATTTGTCGAGCCAGTTTGCTTCGACTCTAGTTTTCTAGCTCTCTTTGTCTGAGATGGGGTAGGTGTAGCCTTGATTTTTGAACTTAAAATGTTTAATGCAAAAGGGGGGCTTGATTGGTTGGTGGTTGGGTTTAAGTGGACAACAATATCGGCAATCGCGGTCAATATGTCGAGCTGTTTCTATTGTTTTAATAATATAAAATAATTTGGGAGTTTGTTGTTTTCACTTGGTTATGATATTGTGTAGATTTCTTTTTCAGGGACGAAAAATGTTTAAGTGTGAGGATGTTTGATGTGCTCTAAATTATATGAATTCAATAATATTTCCTACACTTTTAATTGCTTTTGAGCCATGTTTTTATTAAATATTATTATTATTTGGTTCATATGTGAAAGTTTAAAAGTTATAAAAAACAACAAGTTAAGTTGAGTGGTTATGTAGAACACTAGATAAAGAAGTGCTAATACAAATATAATAAATAAATTATAAAAGAAAAAAATGAATGAGTTTAAATAGATTTTACGTTGACATGAAGTCAAATTAGTTTATAATTTAATTATTTATTATGTTTAATTATGTGTGTACGTGAGTTATAATATGTTAATTACATTATGTGAGTTATTTGATTAGTTCAAGTCATGTGCAGAACTAGTTTGAGAGAATAATTATGGGCTGGACTAATGGACATCTATTTAAAGCTTGGAAGCCCATGAAACAAAAATAATTACGAGGGCTTGAATTGAAGGTCGGTGGGGAGCCTTTTGAGACAAGAAACAAAAGTGAATATAAACGGAGGGTTTTAATATTAAAAGTGGACAGCAGCCGCAACAAAGGAAGAGTCCTCACAATATATATATATATATATACTATATTCTTTGTTGAGAAAAAGATGGCGAGCATAGCAGCGCAGAGAAGAGTAAATTATATATATTATTTTCTTGATAGTGAGGACAACACTTGAATGAATAGAATATTATTTGTTTTATATCAGGAGCAATAATTCAGTTGTGGTGGATTTTTTCAGGTCCCCGATTACAGCTGGATCTTACTTAATCAAGTTATAACTCACACAGATTGATGTGTCGACAAGGGAGTTAATGACGGGTTTCTATATTTAGAAAGATTACTGTTTGTTAAAGGCGGAATCAATAACAAACATGATAGTTGCAATTAATAATCTGAGGTAGATAACACAAACAAGATTCAGTCAAAAGATTTCCATTTATATAATTTTCATCATACAAAGTGGATAATCGATTTAGGGTTTCTTTTAGGAAAACGGCAGTAACTCAATAAATATTATCGTATTCAGCCGCCTATTTTTCTGTGTTGTGTCTCTGTCCTCAGGTGTGCCCTAATTATTCCTTTTATAGGCCTGACACTCTTGGACAGTTGTCATTCCTTCTAGAAACCCTAAATACAACGTACATAATCAAATTACATATTCAAAATAATCTAAGTGTAAAACAAGTCTTCCGGGTAGGCTTTGCATCAATCTTCATTTTCCGAGTACGCTGTGTACTCTGCCATCCTTCAGGACTTGGTAACATAGAAGTGTGCCCGGGATCAGTTTCCGGGTAGACTTTACTTGAAGAGTATTTTACCAAGCAAAAAAACTCACCGGGTAGACTTCAATCTTCTTGACTTTGCCAGACTTTGCCCGACAAACTCTTACGAGCAACCTTGTTCTTCAAATTTCAACTCTTTGCTATAAAATATTTTATTAGCAAAGTGTACTCAGGAGAATGTTCTTTGCTTGAGTTGAACCTTGCCCGATATTACTTAGTGATATTTCATTTCAATCATCAAGCATGTTTGGACCACTATTATTAATGAATACCTTGCCCGGTCTTCCAATCATTTGGCTTCATGGACTTGGTTAGCCAAAAGCTTACTCGGGAGTGAACTTTACTTGGCTATGAAGAACATACTTGCTTGATAAAGTGAACCTTGCCCGGATTTACATAAACTAGTGAACCTTGCCCGGTAATACACTAATTTGCAAACCCTGCTCGGATATCCACTAACGAAGACTACTTGAAGATAACCTTGCCCGATAGACAAAATATCGTACCCGGCTAAGTAAAACCTTGCTCGGATGTCTAAGGTGTGCTCGGATCCATACTTAGCGAATTCTGAGGAGGTTGAGAAGATTCCAATCTTCCATGTACTTCATCTTGGTCAAATCTTTGACTCAACAATCTCCCCCTTAGGTCAATTGTTTGACTCAACAATCTCCCCCAAGATTGGAACACCTCAGCTGACCCAAAACATTTCTACGGTTTCTTACACTTAGTCAAAATACGCTTTAAATCAAAAGTCAAATTACATATTCAAATAACATAAACATATTTCATATTCAAAAACTGTCCGAAGATATTACAAAACAAAGCCTATTCTATTGATCTTGTCTCTTTCTTGCATTATGAACGGCTTGTCTTCGATTGACTATCTCAAAAGCAGCTTTCATATTGAAGATATTAAGGGCTTGGTAATGAGTGTGACTTTCTGGTATAGCCAAATCCCTTATTTCCATCAAATCTTCATTATGCAGGTAGGTCAAGTCTTCATCTTTATTAATAATCCCCAGTGTTTTTCCATCAGAGTTTCTTAGTACAAAATGATTAACATTCTCTTTGTATTCAATTTCAGCTATAATGCCATTCTTCTGTACTGTGTAGTTGGGGCGTCTCATTCTTCTTTCCAGACTTATGCATGTATTCATGTTAGACAATGGATTCTCATCTCTGACAGTCATTTGATAATCTCTCTCAGCTATGTCCATTCTCCTCAACTTCCCAGTCCTTTTTGACTTGTGAAGTTGGATTGTTTTCCAATTTCTCTTTTCTTTTAAGAATTTGAACCCTTTGTCAGCTTCTTCCATCAAAAATTTTGACAGATCATTCATCTGTCTACCTGCCATTTTGTTTCTGTTTCGATAATCATACAATCTAAGAGTGACCATCCTTTCCAGTTGTTCTTCATTATATTCACGGAAGTCACTCCTAACAACAATCTCTCTCAATTGTCTACTTTCCATAATCACCTTCAAGGACTCAGTGACAGAATCAAAGTACAGTTCTCTAGGAAGATCCACATCAGACTGTGGTCTTATTGTTCTTTGTTGTGCAGAACTGCTTGATTCACCTCTTCCTCCTTGACCTCTTTCACCTTTTGGAAATCTTCTTGAAATTGGAGGCTTGAAAGGAATAGACTTCTTTGGTTTCCCACGCCTTAAGTTGAAAAACTTTATGTAGATGGCCTCTACCATTTCAGTTGGAAGATTGGCAAGTTCAACAACATTTTCTCCATGTTCTTTAAGTTCTAGTAACATTTTTGCCATTCCAGGAGTGTTTGCCAACCCAGCAGGTACAAATCTTCCATCTGCATAGTATCTTGGGTTCTCACCTTCTCTTAAAGCTTTTTCTCAGTCACTCTTTTGAAAATAGAAAAGGTTTTTCAGATCCTCCTTTTCCAAGACATTAAAGTCTACTTCACTCATTCCCCTTTGATTAATCATTATGTTCCTCAGAATGTTGATCATCTCTTCATTCTCCCAAGGAACAAATGGTTCATCCTTAGGTTCAGGCTTCACTTCTTGAGGAGTAGGGGTTTCAACTGATCTGACTTTTTCTTTTGTCTTCTCCCTCAAAGTTTGAATTCTTCTCTTCTTTACTTGAGGTTCAACAGTTGGTTCAGACTGTTTAGAGCTCTCAGTTTGGACCCTCTTCAGTTTTTCTTTTCTTTTCAATTTTGTTGTACTGGTCCAACACTGATTCTCTGGATAGGTTCTCAACAATCTCAGGCTTCATACCTCTTTCCAGCAGGTATCCACACATACCTCTAAACTTTTTCTTTAAAGCTTCTGTCTTTTCAAGTTTCTCATTTTCTTTTACACACTTTTCAATGACCTTTTCTCTTTCACTATTATACAAATCTTGTAGTTGGTCAAAGTTAAAATGAGACAAACCTTTTTCAGAATAGTTATGCCTTCTGAGATAATCTCTGTATTTCTGGGCATCTCTATTCTTTTGTTGCATAAGCTTCTTGAGAGTATTATTTTCTTCTTCTAATCTCTGCTTCGATTCATCATCATTCATAGCAGCCAGGGTTTCGAAGCTTATACCAAATCTTCTTATCTTTATAACCAATGGATTTTTCTTTTTAGCTTCCAACACACTCAGCTCAATGTTTGTCCTATGTTCCTCAATCATTGTGACTTGAGGAGACACAACATTAGCAGCTTTGACAGTTTTTCCTTGATCATTTTCAGGGTCATCATTATTATCATCTGAATCCTTAGACTCATCCTCTCCTTCAGTTAAATCATTCATTGCATCAATCTTTGGTTCATCAGAAGGTGGATGATCTGGTTCACTTCTGATTGGCACATCAGGAACACCTTGAACTCTTTCACCTGGTTGCAAGTTTTGTAGTGGGACAACCCTTATAGGACTAGCTTCATCTTCTGGTGTTTCAACAAAAAACTTGTTTTTATCATCCCACTTGCCCCTCTTAGCAGCTCTTTCATGCTCAGTCTGCTCAGATGTCCTCTTTTTCCTCATGTAGGTCTTAGCAAACCTATTGACTTTTTCAGCAAATTCTTCATGAAGTTTAGAAAGTCTTTCTATTTTCTGGTTAAGTGTTTCATGAGGCTCAGTCACATTCACCCTTTCTGACCAGCTGTCAGTTGGGTTCTTCTTCAAACCTTCTCTTACCTGTTCAGTCCATTTATTGGCAGCCATTGAAGCAATGGACTCTCCAATCTCTTCTTCAGTCATCATATCTGTATTCATATTGGTTGGTTCAGTAGTTTCAGCTGACTTCTTTTCTGGTTGACTTTGGGGTTGAAACATGCTGACCACCATAGCTAGGGAATTTTCAGCTTCCTCAGCTTTGTTCATCATAATAAAAGTTTCAATTGCTTCTTGATCAGCCACATCATCAATAATTTCCTTTGCAAGTTCGGCTTTGTTTGATCAAGATCTCCTGTTCAGCTATTTCTTCAGGAGTCATGGATTGAGCCAATATCTCTCTATCTCTTGTGTCTCTCAAAATGTTTTCTTGTTCTCTTAAGGCCTCTTCATTGGCAATATCATCATCTTTAAATGCCACATCTTTTTCTGGATATGCCTTAATAGGCTCTTCTACACTGACTTTTGCCTTACCTTTCTCAATTCTCCTCCTCACATCCTCTTCATCCTCAGACTGTACATAGTTATCAATTTCCTTTTCTAATGCTTCTAACTCAGGATCATACCCTGCCCTCTTGGAGCTTTCTGGTTGTTCAGTTTGAATGATGGGCTCCTCAACAGCAGTATCTCTTTCATTCAATACTTCAGTTGTCTCAACTCCAATTTGCATGTCAGTTAAGACATCAATGGCCATATCAGTTGCAGCTACATTCTCTACATTCTCCTCAACATTTGTCTTTTCAGTCTCATCCACTGTCTCAACATTCTGTTCACTCCATACTACTCTCACAATCTCATCATTCACATCATACTCCTGTTCTGCAACATCAGACATATCTGCTTCATAATCAATCTCTTCAATTATCCTCTCCTCACTATCCTCATCCTCACTATCATACATATTCAAAATCAATTTCAAACTGTCTGCAGTCTCTACAACTGTTACAGTTTCAGTTTCAACATTTGCACCAGATACAGTTGGCATACTTTTAATCTCCCCCTGTTTTGGGGCAGCTGAGGTCTTCTCAACCTCCAGCTCTAGGGATTTGATTCTCATTTCAGCTTGTACCAACTTCTCTAATAACATCACATTCTCCTCTGTCACCTCCTCATTCCTTCTCTTCAGTTCAGCATTTTCTTTTAACAAGGTCAAAATGTAAGTGTTAGTGGGTAGTGTTGTAGGTGGTGATGCAGTGAATTGTTCGTATTCAGGCTGTTCTTGGTTTGTGGTATGGGTTTTGAAACATGGATAATGGTGGTGATTGTGTATGACGTGGGCATGGAATGAATGAATCTGTGTGAGTTGAGCTATATGTTGGTGGTGTTTGTGGTGTTGGGGATGTATGTGTTGATGTTTCTGGGTGGCTTATGGTTAGGTTTTGAGGTGGGGATTGAGTGGTTTGATGTGGTGGAGTTTGTGGTGGTGAAGGTATAATGGGTTGGTCAATGTGTGGTGGTGACTGTGGTGGTGTTGGAATAGGTTGTTCTGTTTGCTCAAGTTGCTCCCCCCTGATCAGGTGCAACAATGTCCATAGCTACTCCAGCTACTCCATCATCTCCATTCACATCATCATCTTCATCATCAGAGTCTCCATCATCACTCTCAACATCATCAACTCCCTCCTCCTCTGAGCTTAACTCAGGCATTGGCATCATCTCCAAGTAATGGTTTAACAACCATAGCAGGATCTCGAAAGGAGCTTCAGCATTGAATCTATTGGCAACAACTGGATTCTTAATTCTCTTGTAAGTGTCAGGGTTCTGCAATAGGTGTGTAATTCCCATAGTGGGTAGATCTTGTAATTCTCTATTAAATATTATCTGCAGGAACCTTGGATATTGTAAGAATCTGTCCTTCTCTGCCTTCTTCAAGTTTGATACTAATCCTTCAAATATCATTTTTGAAAAATTGAAGGGTAGATCAAACATAATCCCAATAGTAGCATTTGCCAAATCATGACTCATCAAAGTCCATGATCCTTTTCTTGGTGCAAACCCCTGTATCACATGATGAATGAGGAATCTATACATCATACGAAACATCCCCTTTTGAAACCACCCATCATGTACAGTTCCCTGATAACCCATCGTCTCTTCAAATATTCTCATCAGGTGTGCTGTATTGAAGTCTATATGGTTATGGTCATCATCACGCAATTGCAAACATTTTATGATCATTCATTCAGTCACATGTATCTCATGGCCAGCAACCGAGGCTTCAATTCGTCGGCCATTTATGTCATCCACAAGTGTTGCAGATCTCCAAAAATCAAGTGAGTGATTTCTGTAGATGAAAGGAATTTCAGTAAAGGCAAAACTGACATTTGATCGAGCCATCCATGTAATCATTGGTGCCACCGGCTCATTGCCAGGTGTGACTTGCATAAGTGCACACATATTATGTCTCTTTTCAAAGAAGTACTTGGACTGTTCTTCTTCTTCCATATATGAACATCACAATCAAACATATTCAAAGTGAAATTAGTCATAAAGTTCAGTACTTTAAGTAATTTCAAGGTATAAAGAAGAAGAAGAAAGATAGAGAAAATCATCAAGAACCTGTTCTTCGACAAGTTTATAACCTAAACACATAAACAGAGTATTAGTAATCAGATACATAATCAAAGCCCATTATAGTCTAATCGTGGTCGGAAAACACATTAATGTTGCTTACCGAGTCGGAATTAGAGGGCTGATTCAAGTTAGGGTTTGGATTAAGGTTTGGTTGCGATAAGTCGGTTAGGTTTCTTTGGGAGTAAGGAGTTGCAGTGGAAGGAGAGAGAGAGGGAAAAGTAATGTTGAAAATTTTGCCTAACTCCCTCTTATATACCTTTTGAAAGTGGGTTTTAAATGCTTTTTGTCATTTTGTGAATTATTAGCTGTCACACAGTAAAATTATCTAATTGATATATTAAAAACAATATTTATTTTTTAAGTTAATAAAACCTTACTCGGAAAGTTTAATATATCCAAAGTCTACTCGGTATACTTCCACTTACAAAGCTTACCCGAAAAATAAAACATCAAACCTTGCTTGGTCAATCAAATTAATTTAAAGTCAAGACATTATGAAGAATGCTTACCCGAAATACTAGAATTCTTGAGAAATTAATCACAAGGAAAATAATCAAGTATGAAATATCAAATAATCATTCTTACTAGGAATCAATTAAGATCCCTATATAAATTTCTTCAATTCAAATTAAATGACTTAGTCTAGCATAAACCCTAATGAAATAAGAATCATAATCAATTTATCATACTAAAGAACATATTCAATCAAGCATACTTGGAAATACAGTGTGCCCGAGCAACCTTTTGGATGTATAGTGTGCCCGAACAACCTTCTTATGCAAAGTATACCCTAATAACCTTCCTTGAATACAAAGTGTGCTCGGAAGAGAACTTCTAGCAGATAGTGTACTCGGAAAGTCAAGTTTTGAAATTACCAAGTATATTGAGGGAACAAAAATGTACCAGGAATATAAAGTGTGCCCGGAAAACAAAGTTTACCCGAAAACACTTGTAATTTCAAAGAAATCATAAACAAATATTACAGAGCATGCTATATAAATGAGATTAAAAACACATAAAATAGCTTGCCCGAAACACCAAAGTTAGCAATAAGCTTACTAGGAAACACATATTCAATCATCAGGTATGCCCTTACCCAAGGGATTTCAACAGATCAAACCATACCCGAAAATGACAAACTTATATAACAATATCTAAGTGTTCTCGGAAAGATTAACAAATCTTTCCTAGCAACATATTCACACAAATCACAAAGCTTACTCGGTGTACTAACTTAAGTTCACAAAGTTTGTTTGGAATAACAATCAGTAAAAAAATGCAATGCTTGCCTGGAACAAGAACTTCTTGTTAAAAGCTAGCTATATCACATAATCATCTCAAGACTTCAAGCTTGCTCGGGAAAATAGTACAACAGTGTACTCTACCCGGAAAGTGTAAAACACTTCAAAGCATGCCCGAAAATCATAGACTTAGTCAAAAAATGACTAAGCTTGCCCGGAATGGTCATAAATCATCAAACCTTACCCGAAATAACATATTTAAACATATTCAACTGTTTTGTGCCCGGAAAGGTTATAAAACATCAAACCTTACCCGAACATACATATTCAGCCAATTAAAGGCAAAATGCAACACTTTTTGACTTAAACCACTTGTCAAATTTATATCTTTCATTAAAGATCATAGTTTAAGAGCAAATGGTGCATTTAGAGATCAAATTTCAGTTGTGTTTCTCTTCAAAACAGTTTCTTTCTTTAACTGAAAAGATCTCAAGAAAGGGATCATATCGACTAAGTAGCTTTCTCAATACTTCATTCTCAGCATTATTATGACAACATAGATAGGTTAACAGCAGGTATAAACTTAGCATGAATTTCATTTCTTTGGTGATATGATTAAGGTTCAATTTAAGCATAATGCATTAATGGTCAACACTGTGCTATGATGCCTCATATCTCTTCTCAAAGCTTATTTGGCTTTCCCCAGATCACCCCAATTTGACTCCAACCTCCTGTATTTGGTCAAAAACTTGTTTTTGTATGACAGAACTTATTGGATCTTTTTGTATTTTTGATTTTCAAACATATATAGAGGTTGAACGTTGGACTTACTGTTAGTTAACAAGCCTTTCATTCAAGATGAGACAGATTATGTCAACATCTTTGTAGTTCTTAGTTGTAACTCTCTTGTTTGATAAAATATTTAAAACAAATATCAACTTTTGGTTGATTTATTCATTCTTCCCCCTGTTTTTGATATTTTCTCAAATTTTCTAACACATGTTCTTTGTCATATTTAAATATATTTCATTTTTGGTTGACCAAATAATAACAGGCTTGTGTATGACTGGGTAATCACTTTTCTGCCTATCATTTGGAGAGATTTATACTGAGACATGCAAAGACAACTATGTATCTCCACATAAAGATTAGCATATTCATTATATTTATATCACCTTAGATTTTATATCATCATGGGAAAGCAACCATACATGTTAATGACTATACTAAGGTCTTTTTAGCCTAATAAATCCATATGATTGGCTAAGCAGTCAATGTACTATCATTTCCCATATAAAAACAGTTTAATATTCAATCACCCCAATATCTCTTTATTGACAGGTTAATGGCTATCCTGTTTTACCAAAAGTGGTCAACAGGACCAAAAATACATGTGAATATATGTCCTTTCAAAGTTAGAGTTATTGATATAGTTTTAAGTGAAGGAATAAGAAACAAGTTATAATTGCCCCAAATGCATTCAGTTTTCAGGTCAATGGCTATCCTTTGAATCTATAGAGATTCTAGGACCAAACATACACAAGTGCATGTCCTTCCAACTGGGCAGTTGACATAATTTTCAGCAAAAATAACTACTTGAGTCTTTTCTTTAAAAAAATTCTTCCTTTAAGCTTCTTTGAAGCTTGAACTGAATAATCTTATCATATCTCTACACCATTAACAACTTGCTCATGTTTTGATCAAAATAAAGTATTTATGCAAAATTCATTAGAAAATTTCATTTTTACCACTTAATTTTGACATAATAAAATCTTAGTCAAACATGATATCATCAAGACAAGTAGACAGTACTAACAACCAAATTCTAACCTATCTTAATAACATCAGAAGATCTGATAAAGCACATATTCAAGCAATTAAGCAATGATGTCAGAAAAGCATGTTCAAACAAGTAGATCATATCAAGAACACTTATCCTAACATCACAAATGCACATCAACTAATAAACATGCAAACTTAACAATCAAATTAATCATGTTAGACCATACACATAATAATTAGTTAAATCACATAACAGTTAACATATCAAGCAACATAATCAATATCATACTCAAGTAACATAATCAAGCATATTCACTGAACATGTCAAACAAATGCTGGACTATTCATTGTTGGATACGGAGCCACTCGTCCGGAGACAAAAGTCCCTCGGATCTGGAGTTATGATTTTGAACTCTTCTTGGGGTGAGGTCACCAGAGTTTTCTTCCAAGCCTAAATTTGAATGAGTTCGATTGGCATCTCTCATAATTCGTTCCAGATCGCCAAGATTGGAACCCCCTGGGCTGTAACACGCCCCAACTCAGTAGTTGGTTTAACAATGTTTCCTGTGTCTACCGGGGTAACACCTACTTGTTGAGCAAACAATCCCCGAGCCGTAGAACCACATAAGGAAAAACATCCAGGGTTTACGGATTAGGTTCTTGCAGTAGGACTTGAGGTTTGAGCAAACACAGACGTTGCTCCTTCACATGTTTCAGGGTTGAGACCACGTGAAGACTGTGCTTGGTTCTCCGTCGGCCCTTTAGGTAACTGATTCATATCGTAAAGAGAACGGAGAAACTTCTTGCTGTTCTAACAAAAGCACGGATGGCGCCAAAGAAGAAACACGAATCTACTCCCCTTAACGGGTCCTAGAACCGATGAATCAACATGATAGGATATGTTTAACTGCCAATACGATATGAACTCAATTCCCTAAAGTCCAGTGACGTGAACCTGCAAAATAGACACCGTGAGCTCGTTACGGGAAGGACAAGAGGGGGGTCTTCCCGTAACCACCCTCCGTAGTGAGAATAAGTACAATTCCGATGAAGATAAAGTACTTAAGTAAATTGAGAGAGTACAGTGGGAGTGAATGAATACCTCATGATGATCGAGAGGGTATTAATAGCCGAAGGGTGTGGAGAAGTAATTGGGCCAGCTGTCCCTTTAGAAGATACTCTTATAACCGCCTGGACACGTGTCCTCATACGATAGGCTCAGTCTACACGTTGCATGTGCATGTATAACAATCTGTACACGCGTCTCTTTGATATTGGTTAATGGGTAACATTGGCCATGCGCATGGTTATAACGGCCTTGCCAGATATCACCAGTTGATTGGCCGAGGGATCACGTATTGCCCAAGAAAGCATCTTGATAAATCTTCTAGAAGGTAATTAGTTATTGATAGCTGTCCCGGAGCATTACCTCGTGGTCATTTACGCGGAAGGATATTCCTTCTTGCGGACGATCTTTGAGGGTGCCGGGATGCTTCGCATCTGTCGTGAGGGTATTTCTTCCTCAGATGCTTTATGCGGATGGTTCATATGTCCCACAGGTGACTTGTGACGTACTCTTGGTTGATCCGCGGATACTACTTAAGGGTATTTGGGTCTTTTTAGTACCCTACCTCTATAGTTTTTACTTCCCCAATGTCAAATACTTCATGACTTGAAAATATTGGGTAAATTGGAATGAAGTTGTTACATAAAACTGTTTCAGTCACTTTCTTCTTGTTGTTGCCTTTAATTCTTTGTAGCATAGCCATGCTTGGAGGTTTTACTGCATTATTGCTAACTTTAGACCTTTCACAGATGTCGAAAGACACATGTTCTTTAGTAAGTCTTTCATTCATTTTCTACATCTTTGATGTTACTGGTGGTAGATGTGGTAGCTTTTCTATTGATTCTGGTTTCTTATATCTTCTACCTCTTTCAGCTGCTTTGATTTCTTCATCAATGATTTGATCACTCAAATCACTTAAGTCATCAGCATTCAGATCCTCAGAGTCAAAGTCATCTTCAGAGACTTGTATCCCAATTGACTTGTCTTCTTTCAAATCTTCCTTCACAACATATTCTCTCTCTTCATTCACTTCAACCTTCTTATATAACTCAACAAACTCCTCTCTATCATGAAACACTTCTCTGAACTGCTGGAGATAACCATCCCTCTTCTCTTTATCAACTTTCGGTAAAAAGTTGTTGTTGAATGGAGGTGGAACAGCCTTATACTTGTCTTTCTCACTAATTTGGTTTAAAATGCCACATATGTTTCCCTGGAGACCAAATTCTTTAAGAATTCATTATCAACTTCCAGCTTTGTGTTCTTCACCTTATCCTCAATCAACATCTTCTTCAACCCATCAATTTTAGTAATGTACCTCTGTTGAGATCTATAGCTACTCACACAATCATCTTCTAAACTTCTTATTTTTTCTTCACTAACAACATCACTGGCTTGATACCTATTGATGATGCTTTGTTTTCTGAAACACTCACCCTCTAGCTTGCCTATTTTCATATTTAATGCAGTAATTGTTTCATTTAAGTCAGTGATAGGTGAGCGTACCTGAGAAGATGATGTTCTAGCCTCATTCTAAATATTTTCCATGAATGCAACATTAGTAGCTTTAATGTCATCTTCATGAGTACTCCAGTCAAAATCACCATCTTGTTGTGCAGCAACGGCAACATTCCCTTGATTTCTTGGTTGAGTTTGATTGGGTCTGTTGAGGTTGTTTTAAGCAGCTTGAGGGAATTGTTTCTTTGGTAGTTTTGATTTTGAGGAACAACTTGTTAATTATTCATTTGAGGCTGTTGAAAGTTGTTGAAATTGGGATTGTTGTTGTTGTTGAAGTTGTTGTTTCTGTTCTGATTCTGCTGTAAGTTCTGTTGATATTGCTTTTGGTTTCTTGGTTGTTGATTTTGAAACTGATTAGCTTGAAAGTTTCTAGACTGGTTACACTCCCTAGAAAAATGTCCAGGCTGTTGGCAGTTGTAACAGATAGCCTTTGACTTGTCAAATCCAATCCTTTCATTTGGCCCAGAGACCAATGATCTACCAGTCCTATTGAATAGCCTCTTGCTTCTCAGTGCTAGCATTGTAGCTTGCCACTTCAAATCCTTATCTTCAAGGTTATCAGCATCTATTTGTTCCAAGTCATCTTGGATGACACTTGTATGGATTAAGTTCTTAGCCACAAATGCATTATATGACTCAGTGAACATTGAGAAGAGTGCTTGAGTGTCATTTTGTTGACCAATATTTTCCACCATGGTATGGAACATGTCCACCTACCATTGAGGTAGTGTCATTTTCTTCAATAAGTTGGACATTGAACCTTGTCTGATTTCCATGACTTGAGCTACCTCCAACAAATGATCTAGGTGTATCACCACCATGTTCTGTTGGTTCCTCAATGATAGGAATTTGCTGTTGGTTCCTGGTAGACAAGTTTCCCATGGGTGCAATTAATGCATTAGAAACATTGAAACATGGCTTTTCTTCTTTGATCATTTCATTTTCGATCATTTCAATTTCTGCAGCATGAAGGAAGCACACTACATCATCCACTTTCAAATCATTGAAGTTGGGCTTTTGGAGGATGAATTTGCAAGCAGTGTACCATTCCTTAGGCATTGAGTTGAGCAGCTTGGTATTCAGATCAAAATCAGTCATGACATAGTCAGTTGTTCGGAGGTCATTAACAATTGCCAAGAATCTCTCAAGGATGGACTTCAACCTTTCTCCATCTTTGTATTTAAATCTCTCAAGCTGTTGCTTGAACCTTTGCTTCTTTATGTTCTTGAGCTCAGTGTTTCCATCGAACATTTCAAGAATTGCATCATACATTGCCTTTGCGGTAGGATGATGTGCAACCTTGGTGAGTATTTCCTAAGACAGTCCTAGCTTTATCATTGCTAAGGCCCTGTCATCCACTTTCCTCAACCTATCTCTTACAGCACCAATAGCAGCACCATCATTGGCTTGTGGTCCATTTTGGATTGAGTTCCAAATGTCTACATCATTGTAGCACACATGCGCTTCAAATAGAACTTTCCATTTGGTGAAGTTTTCCTGCCCTTAAAGTCTAGGTATTTTGTTAGTGGACACTTCTTGTTCTTCAAGACCAGCCATTTTGATGGTTTGAAAAACAGAAACAGAGTAAAAGTCAAGTTTTCAAATGAAAATAATCAGATCTGACTATCAAATCCTCAGATCCAATGAATCTGGTCTGATTAGAATAAGAAATGATAATAAAGATGTAAATTTAACTAAAATAAGGAAAAAAACACAAGATGTTTGTAGATCTGGACGAAAAAGAAGAATAGAGTAGCTGACGTCACTCTCCAATGGAACAGTGCTTTGCTTACGTCATTGTTCTTCAAATCTTCAATCAGCAACAAATCTTTCAAATCAGCAATCAACAAGCTCTGATACCACTTGTCGGTCCCGAATAATCACTCAATACTCAATAACAATGTCATAACCCACACATATTTTGTCGACAAGAAGGTTAATGACAGATTGTTTAATAAGGAAAGATTCTTGTTTGTAAATGGCGGAATCAGAAACAAACAAGATTTGTTGCTAATAGGTTAATAATGGTAACAGACATGAACAATAAATCAAAAGATTTCCATTTATATAAAGAGATTCACACAAATGATAATCGATTAGGGTTTCTTGTCGGAATGTACATTCAATGATAACCTAGGACAGCCGTCACACTCAATCAGGAATATTCGATCTTATCTGAAAAGTGTAAAGGCAAATTCGTATTCCTTCTCTCTCAGGAGGCGTGCCCTAAATATTCTATTTATAGGCCTGCCACCTCCTGACAGCTGTTATTCCTTCTAGAAACCCTAATGATTAGAACATAATCAAATTACATATTCAAAACTATAATAGGAGTAAAACAAGTCTTCCGAGTAGGCTTTGTAGTAGTTGACTTCTCCGAGTAGACTCTATGCTATGCCTTCCTTTACTAATAGACTTGGTAAATTTGAAGTGTGATCGGGTACAGTTCTCCGGGTAGACTTTACTTAGTGTATTTCATCAAAGAAACTACTCACAGGGTAGACTTCAATCTTCTTGACCATATCAGACTTTGCCCGAAAAGATCCTACTACCATAATGTTCTTCAAGAATCCCTTCAACTCATTTGTTCGATAACTTATTAAGCAACCATAGTGTGCTCGGTACACTGTAGCTTACTCTGAGTTGAACCTTGCCCGAGAAAGTACTTAGAATACTTCTTGATAACTTTCAACAAGCTTGCCCGGATTCCACTTTATTAAGCAAACCTTGCTAGATCTTCCAATGACTTGGCTTCAAGAGCTTGGTTCAGTCAATGGTTTGCAAGTAGAAAATTGTGCCCGACTGGAAGAACAACTTTGCTAGATGTAGTGAACCTTACTCGGATTATCACTAAAGAAGACTTCTAGAAGGTAACCCTGCCCGATAGGCAAAATATCATGACCGGCTAAGTAAAACTCTGCTTGGATGTCTCAGGTGTGCCCCGCTCCATACTTAGCGATTTCTGAGGAGGTTGAGAAGATTCCAATCTTCCTTATGATCATTTTTATGTCAAATCTTGACTCAACAATTCTTAATAAGGCCAGCGAAAGCAAATATGATGTAAAGAATGGTGACATTCGTTATCATTTCTCATTGCGAAAGACCTACATTTGTTATCATTTATGATAGCGAATGTGTTCCATTCGTTACAACAAAGTAACAGATGGGGTATTAAATAACAAAGTAAAAAATGAATTTTCATTTTAAACTTTCTAAGGATTAAATATGCATTGAAACCCGTGTATTGATGAACTTTATGTTAAAATGTTACCACTCGGGGTAAAAACCAATACCTTAACGTGTTTTACGTGAACAACACATAAGTTAAAAAGAATTAACTTAAAAAAGTGGGAAACCTTTTTGTATTTTCCATTTTTTTAAACTTTACCTCATAGCTCGAAAATTGAAAATAAAGCAAAAACAAAAATAAAAATGAAATATTTTTGGATTTTGAATATATTCGAAATAAAGACAGAATTAACAACTAAGACAATGAAATCTATTCGACAAAAGCTGTACATATTTTTGTGAGTTGAGTAGAGAATCATATTGATCAAATCGCCGTTCCACCACGGTTTTATATTTCAACGTTATTATGACGGGTGTTAAGTCAGTTATTGGTATTGTTGTCCACTTAAACTTTAAGAACAAATGTTTTTGAAATTTCGGTGATATGATTAGATTTGTTCAATTAACCACGAATCATAAGTGGCCCCCATCTTTCAGAGACAGTTTGTATATCTCAGACCATGAAGCTTTTCATGTATGTCTTTTTCTTACTAAAAATTTATTAGTTGTGACTCATGAAAAAATTACAAATACAAAATAAAGAAACTGGTTAAAATTTAGATCGGTATTACTACACGCAGATAACGTTCCATTTTAACAAAATAAATAGATAAAATAAGTTGAAATTGTATAGGCCTTAACCTACAGTTCGATACATTAAATTTTATAGTATACACATAGAAGATCTGAGGCTTATACGAAACACCAAGAAAATAAAGTGGAATACTTAGGCCTTAACTCTCAGAGCGGTATTCCTACACGCGTAGAAAAAATAAAGTTGAATTTCTTTGCAAAGTGAAAAGAAAAATAAGTTGAATTTGTTAGCAATATAAACGCATGCACACACCGCAATCTTTAAAATTTTTTTGAGATTTAAAACATATATTAACTATGCTAAAAGATGTTAATCCATTATATTCGGCTAGATTTTATGTTTATATCACTTAATTACTTGCTTATTTTAAAGCCTACCAATGCACTAATACAATTAAGCACACATCATTTTAAGCATATTTCTTGCTGGATTTGGGACTAGATGACCAGTGTAATATCATCTTCTCTTTTTGCTTCAAAACTCATTTTTGAGGAGCACAATTTTTTTTTATGTTTTTGCATTTTTGTAATATTTGAATGTTTTTGGATTTTATCTATACAAACAAAAAGCACAATATATTTGTATTTTTCCCAATTCTCTCCCAAAAACCAAAATATCAAAGAAAATGAAAGCAAAAGTAAAAAACTGTACTAACAAAAAGTGATTATCCGAGCTTAGATATTTCAGCAAGACTTTTCAAACCATTTAAACCAAGCAAAAAGTTAAATCGTGTTTTATAAAATGCTTTGGTAAACAGGTCAGCTTTCGGAAAATCTTTGTGCACCTTCTCTATGTCGATTAATTTATTTTTATAGTAATCACGAATAAAATGATATTTAATATTAGTATGTTTCGTTTTAGAGTGGCGCACAGGGTTTTTTGTGATACAAATAGCAGCCGAGTTATCAATAAAAATGGGAGTAGTAAGAAACTTGAAACTGTAATCCCGCAAGTGTTCCTGGTTAGAAAGAACCTATGAATAGCAACTCTATAGTCCGCTGTAGTTGACTTGAGGTTGATCTTGCATCCTCCATAGTCCGAATCAGAAAATTCAGTGAGATCAAAACTATCATCCTTGGGATACCATAACCCGATGTTAGGATTACCCATCAGATAGTGAAATATATATTTAACCGTCGCCAGATGAGTCACTCGAGGACTCGATTGGTACCAGGCACATAAACAAACATCAAACACGATATCATGAAGAGAAGCAGTAAGATACATTAAGGGACCTTTCATAGCTCGGTACATGGTTGGATCAACGCCATTCTCCAATTCGTTCGGTGAAAAATTTTGACCCACGGAAAGAAGAGTAAAAGGGACTTTTCTGGCAGTTATATTGAATCGGCTCAAGATATCGTTCACATACTTCGTCTGATGAATGAAAATTCCAGCGTCAAACTGATGAACCTGCAACCCAAAGAAGAAATTCATCTTCCCCATCGAGCTCATCTCGAATTTTTCCTGCATGGACTTCTCAAAGTCCTTACACAACTTGTCGTTTGTTGAGCCAAATATGATTTCATCGACATATATCTGGACGAGGAGCAAATCGTCTTCGACAGTCTTGTAGAATAAGTTACAATCTACAGCGCTTCGTTTGAAGCCAATTTCGTAAGATGGTCAGCAAGCATGTCATACCAAGCTCTCGGGACTTGGTGAAGACCATAAAAAGACTTGTCTAAATGAAAAATACAGTCTGGATATTCTGGATCTTCAAAACCATGAGGCTGATTCACAAACACATCTTCATGAAGTTCCCCGTTTAGAAATTCACTCTTAACGTCCAATTGATATACTTTAATGTTCTTGAAGCTGCATAGGCCAAGAATGTACTTATAGCATCCGGTCTTCTACATGAGTACATACATCGGTGTAGTCTACGCCTTACACGACCAAGCGCGCTTTGTTCCTTACGATGACCCCACGATTATCCTTCTTACATTTAGAGACCCATTGTCGGGATAGGCTTCTTACCCGATCAGGTTTATCAATGAGATCTCATACACCCAGTTGACTGTACTGTTGCAATTATTCGTGCATTGCTTCAACCCATGATGAATCTTCAAGAGCCATACGAACACTCGTCGATTCCATTTTTGAGAAAGAAATCAAGTGTATTTTTGCAATACTCATGATTACTGATGAATACATATAATCATATGCACACAATACATTTGAATCACCTACATTAGCAATTTGATGACGTGTCTGAACACCTACATCGAGATCACCAATGATGTTGTCCTGGGGAAAATACATGTGAATCCAAAGTGTTGGATTCTGATGCACAACAACGTGATCACTTAAGTTAGTGAGATTCTCTTCAGCATCATGAAATGATTCTCCAATCTCATGATTATCAGTAAATTGTACTGAAGAAGAATAGACGAAATATGTGACAACCGCCAAAAATTAGACTAATCTGGTAATTATATTAACCATAATCGCGTATTAATTAGTAAAATAAATACATAGGAATAATATTTTTAGTCAAAGTTTTTGATTTTAGTTGAATTTTAAAGTATGGAACCCGAAAAAGTTCAATTTTGTCGTGTAGCTGACACTGTGTAAATTGACACCGGGTAATATCTCAAAACGAATAAATTCATAAACGTGTCAAGATGACCTCGAAAAATAAAATTTTATGTTAGGATATTAGAGATAGTGTATAAACTTAATTTTAGAAGGTTCGAATCGCGAAAATTAGAAAATAAGTAACCGAAAGCCAGTAGAGGACACCGTAAGAGCCCGACATTAAGTTTATCAGAAAATTATGTTTTTAGGCAGACATTGACTGTAATCTAATTTCGCTCAAAGTCTGATAAAAATTATTAGAAACGGAAGTCGTTTGGCTAGATAAATTACGAGATACGTTAAACGTTAATACCTAGTTTTTAGCACATGTCAATATTCAAATTACCTCTCCCTCTCCCTCTCCCATCTCTCTCAGCCGCCACCCTCACACAACCCAACCCCACCTCCCAAACCCACCAATAAGAAGCTCACATGTATGTATCTCATGATTACTTAGGTTACTTGTAAACCCAACAAGCCATCCAACACACCTATCCTAGAATCCACTCACCACTCTACTCCTCTCTTCCTCCCTTCATATAACCGGCCACCCCATCACCTCCCTACCATCTCACATTTTCAAACTTTTACACACACAACAATTGATTAGGAGGTATTTAGTGGAGGTTTAAGCAAAATACAAGAAGTAGGAAGCCAAAGGAAGGATTATAGTCAACCCAAGGTCACATTATCACCTCCATAGGCACCAAATCCGAAACCCAAGGTAACCCACTTCAAAGATTTGTGTATATTGGTTGTTATTTGATGTTTAAGGCTTGATTTTAGTATGTTTGGTAGCATACATGCAAGTATGATATGGATATATGCATGTATGTATGTGGCCGTGAGTTTACATAGGAATGTATATGATAGGTTTTTGTTGATTATAGGACTTGTTATGGTTGCATTTTAGCTTGTATAGATTGTCCATATGGATGTTACTTGAGTTTGTTTAACAAATGAGTTTGGGTATTGTTTTAATAATGGAAGTAAATGTGTAAATGGTCAAAAGATTGGAAATGGATTATGGGTAAAAACATCCATTAGAACCATGGGTTTTGATTTTGGTATTGGATTGAAGTTGTAATGGTTAAATGGTTAAATAAGAATGATAATTTTTAAAACCCACATACTTGATTACTTGAAAAAGTTGTAAGTAATAATAATAATGGTTTTGAAAGAATCTTGGAAAAGGGTTGACAAAAGTGTAGAGATTTGACTTTGTTGGAAAGTCACTTACACATGCAAGTAATACAAAATTTGACTTTTGATCATAAAGCTCATACTTGACTTGTATTGATTTTATATGGATTGAAAATGACAAACTAAGTGATTGAATGGGATATATGGAAAGGAATGAAATCTACTAGAAGTACTAGGATGCATGAAACATAATAACTTAGATAAACAAGAGTTGGTGTTAAACTTACTAATAAAGGAAACTTTGTAAATTGTACAAGATGTTTTGCAAAATGATTTGATAAGTGAACATAATCTTGTGTGAATGATTAAAGACTTGTGGTTAGGATTACTTTAGTAAACTCTATTGTAAAGATTGTTAGTATGATAATAAGGTTATTAAAAATTGCTACTTACTAGTAATAGAAACTTTGTTGTTAAAGAAATCAAGAAAGTGTTTGTTAAAGGATAACAATGGGATGAAATAAGATGTTAATATGGGTTATTACGATCTGGAAATTTTGGTACATAAATACCTTGTAGAGATTGAAGAAATAACATGTATATTGTATAGTAGAAAACTTAAGCTAAGGCTTAAGCATGAGTAGTTAAAATTTGTTTTGTGTGCATACTTGGTGCTAGATGATCAAACATGTATATGATGATATATTATTTGTTATTATATGTATATTTGCTGTACCAAATGGTTTGGTTTTGACATTGTGACTTAAATAGCTTGTCGGTGACTTTAACGGTCGGAAAGTTCGACTTTTAAGGTGAACCGACATGAGTTTTTGGAACTGAATTAAAACAGCTCCTAAAGTCATAATATTCTTATATTTAACATAAGTTAAAGTATAAGAAAAGTCAAGAATAGCAAAACTTAAACCAACACGGTTCGTGTCGCGAAAACCGACACGAAAACGTTAAAAATTGGCATTTTTAGGAAATTGGCAACAAAATAAAAACCAAAACATTTTTATTGAAAAACCAATAAAACTTGACTAAAAACCATATAAAAAGTGTTTTAGATAATTTAAAACTAAAAGTTTTATAAAAAGGACAACCGGTTCGTTTTTAAGCTCAAAACCGACGAAACCGGCAAAACCGACAAAACCGATTATAATAGAGTCAAAATTTTAAATAAAATAATAACTTGAACTTTTCCAAAACACTCCAGAAACTAAAGGTAATAAGTTTTATAAATTTTAATAATTAAATTAAATTATTAAATAAAACAATTATTAGGTGATTATTACTTGTTTATATTTTTTTATAAGATTATAAAATAGTAAACTTTATGTGTTATATGTTTGTATATATTTTAGTCAAACCTAAAATTAACAAACATGTACTAATATAGGAACGAGAGTTTATTCGAACACTGAAATCAAAGGTGAGTTCTTCCTCCGAAAAGCATATTGTGTATCTATATTCGTATTTATATAAATGTTTTGAAAAAGCATTATACTACAAATTGTCGTTATTGTGGGATGAATCAATTTGGTTAAATAACTGTTAACCGAGTGAGGGCACAGAAATGTTGGTAGATCTATCGGGGTGACGCCCCCCACTTCCATTCGCGTTGGGTTAAAAGTGGGAATATTTCGAGTATGGTACGTTTCGAGTTATCAAATTGGTAGTCATACACGCGTTGTATTCGTAGCTAGTTTACAACTAACGCTTTTTGTGCTCAAAGGTAAAATGCGGGTTTCGTTATTGTGTTGTACCGTGTTTGATCGGTCTTTAATTGGGAGTATAATGGCCGCACACCATTATATTCATGTGTTGTTTATATATAAATTGTTTATATTTATATAATAAGTTTTTCTTCTCAGGAATAACTCACCAACATTCGTGTTGACCCAAATATTATTTAAATATGCTTTGCAGGAAAGTGAAGGTTTCGAGATGGTATGGAAACGAGAGCGTGGGGTGTTGAACAAAAGTGATGTGTTGTAAACCGTGCATCAGCACGTGTAATAAACTCTGATGTTGTAAAATATTTCTTATAATAAAAGATGATGCCTTTATTATTAAATGGTTATTATTGTTGACTATCGGCGTCTGTCATAACCCGACGAATTAAAGTTAGAATTCCGCTGTGTTAAGTTAAGGTTTTCGGGGTGTGACAAAATAACCATCATCTGATGATATCGAAATTGTCTCAAATGTTTCAGAAAGATTATCATTCATTTCATCATTATAATTAGTAGCCCTTGGTGTGGAAAGTAATTGATCTTCCAAGTAAGCACGCACCAAGTCTTCATCTGGTATATCAACTATGGGAGTAAATGAGTTAAATAAACTCTCATAATCGAACATACAATCAGGACCCTTTCTGGTAGGAGGTGTTGTATATCGTTGGCAATCAACATGGTACCATTCATCAAAACAACCCTAAGAAAAGTTGAAAACACGTTTCTTAGGCGATGCGTAGCCCAAAAAGTAACCCTCAATATCTTTCTCCTCGAGTTTTCCCGCATCACATTTTAACATTGTGCAAGGATACCCGAAAGGTTCTAGAAACTTTAAGTTAGGTTTGCGGTTATTCAGAAGCTCGTAACTCGTCTATTGCATCTTCTTAAACGTTAGAACACGATTGAGTGTATAGCAAGAGGTGTTCACAGCCTCATTCCAAAATTGGACATGAAGCTTTGAATCTGCAAGCATTGTTCTTGCTGCTTCAATCAATGTTCGATTGTTCCGTTCAGCAACACCATTCTGTTGTGGTATGTATGGAGCACTATATTCTCGATGGATTCCCTTTTGATTACAAAAGAAATCCAATATAGTATTATTAAACTGCGTACCATTGTCACTCTGAATACGTCTTACCTTGTGTTTGTAAAGTAATTTGATCTTTGTGATTAAGTTCTGGACAATAACAGATGTCTGATCTTTAGAATGTTGGACTCGGTCGGCCCAAGAGACATATTAGAGTTGATGTGGCTAATACGTTATGATCCAAGTCAGGTCAAACCCAATAACAAGCTAGACAAACACCCACGACATTTATTTTAAGATATGGTCTATCAAATAAATATTAACACTTATGACATTTAGTAAATTGGTTTCTAAATATTTGCACTTGTGTAGTAAATAAATTATATAGATAATTTATATTTTGAGAGAAGGTATTTTATAATGTTATTTAAGTTGTTTAAATAATATGATGCATGGTATTTACATTATGTTATGTTACATTTTATAATATGTAACAAATATAACATAAGTAATAAAATGAAAGGGTTTGAATAATTGGGGGGGGGGGGGGAATATATTTCTCTCTCATCTGTTAATTATATTGATCTTTCAAGAACATGCATGTGTGGTTATTGGCCAATAGAGTGGTGCATTGGTTGTATCCATCTTTCTCTCTCACACACACAAGAAAACAAGTAAACTCTCTCTTCTTCCTCTCTAATTTTCGGCCAAGATAGAGGAGGAACAAGGATGGAGTGTCAAGTGTAAAATCCTAGCAAATCAAGGGTGCTTTTGTTGGTGGCTTGTGGGTGTACAAGCTTCAGGTTCTTATATCTTTGAAGACTAGTTATTCAAATCATAATCTCCTTCATTTATGGGGTTCTTGAAGGTATATTACATAAACACCTTATGGTTGTTTATATTGGTAAGCATGTAGTTTCGTATATGGATCCGGGGCTTGGTTTTTATATTTAAAATCAGTTTATATTAATCTAATTAACAAGAATTAAAACGTTTTATCCGCTGTGTTTTTTCATATAAATGTGTTTATTTGACTTTGATAATCTTGTTAAAACCCAACAATGGCATCAAGAGCCGCTTATACGGATACATGCTTCAATATATGTAAAAAATTTGGGTTTTATGGTGTGGTTCACCTTATGGTCGAAAGTTTTGAGCTTTTAGTTACCCCTTGGTTTTTCTTGATTATACTTACATGCATGTGGTAATCTTGAAGAATTAAGTCATATGGATGATTAATTATTTTGTTTAGACAAAACCTGAAACTTTTGGTTTGTTTAACCTTGGCCGAAAGTTTTAGGGTAAAAGGGGAACCATTTTGGCCTCCTAAGACCTTGCATATTTGGATGTGCATTTGGATGTTCATAACCTAGCCCTGACCTTATGTTTGGATGTGTGTTTTTAGGGGCGGATACACCAAATTAGCAGGTGGGCCAAGGCCTGCCGTCCGTTTCTAAATAATAGTGTAATATTAGCCCAAGTTTGAGGTGTTTTATAAAATGCCCACCGTCCAATCCTAAACCAAAGCCCACCATCCATTCCAAGGCCCAACTGACTGATTTCTAATTTTGAATTCACAATTGCACAGTCAGCCGTGAATGGTTCTGCCTTTGATTCCCAAACACCCCTTGACGCTCTACTTCTCAACTTCTTCACTTCAATCATGTCGCCACACTGCCACCGCTGCCCGCCGGGTGTTGCCATCATTAGTCGTTATCTTCGCTGGCAGCTACTCCTGCTTCGATTCAATTCAACTCCCATCCGGCAGTGCCATCCCAATCTTGAAGATTGTTCCAACTTCTTCACAAGTAAAACAAAAACAAGGTGTTTTTTTCACTCTCTTATATATAATATAATTGTGTTTATTGTTTTGTATGTGTAAATTGACTTCATATTTAATTTGGTATTCATTTAGGAACTATTAACTAATTAGTATGATATGAATAGTCATTTTTTTGTGCTTAAGTGGCTTAAATGATTAATATAGATTTAATTAATAGCTTGATTCATGATGCACGCCAAGTATATGATGAAATGTCAATGAACTTGTTTTGGGAGTCACCTTCTTGATCGATTAATCTTGTTTTCTGATGATTTTATTAACAATTTGCACCATCTTTATAAATAGTTTCCAAACCATAATAATAGTCATGATATATGTCTAACCGAGAAAACAATTCAACGAACATTAAGTTATATCGAACTAATGAAAATGATTAAAGTTTAAGTTACTTTAAGATGTAATAAGTTTAATGAAAATGCATATTATCTAGGATAAGATAATTTGTTTGAGTTTGAAGTATGAACCTGATTTGTGAGAAAATAGACATAAAGTCTACAAGTTAAAATTGAATTGACAGTTGAGTTTTTGAATGTATTTTAAATTAGACGAGGTCACAACTCTTCATGAAGCAAACATAAATAATATTTTAGACTAAATTGTTTGCAGATAAGGTGATTTTTAAATGGACAAAATAAATCCTTAAGTCCTTTCTTACCTCTGTTCACTTGATAAAAGTGGGTGAATTTATTCTTGTATATATGGATTAGGTGAAGCAAACATAATTAGTAAAACTATTTGCATTTAAGAACATTCAAAGAGTTGGAGGCCGCATAAGTGATTTTGGAGCAGGTCCAACTAAAAAGGTTAATAGGTGTCATGCTAGTTTGTAAGAGTTGCATAATACAAGTGCAAGCAACGTAATTATAAGTTTTGACAACCAAACTGACCATTTTTAAAAATTGTTCCGACTTGTTTCTTTTTGCCATGTATATTTCTAACAATGAAATTTGGAAAAGGGCCTCGAAAGTTCATTCTGTTTCAGGCCTTCAGAATGGTTGGGACGACACTACTCTCTTTGACCCGACCCATTTTTAACCCAATCTATTTTGTGCCCCTCGTAGCGAAAATTCCTGGATCCGCCTCTGTGTGTTTGTGTTGTGATTTATTCAGTTATTCAATTTAGTTGTAATATTCATTTATTTGGGTTTGTAATCTATATATTTAATTCCTATTGGTTTGTAATTATAAGTAGATGAGTTGTATTTCTTTTACTAGAGAAAAGTGAATTACGATATATTTTTTGTAAAAGAAGATGCAACAAAGTTACGGTTTGGTTTTGGGCCTTAACGGACCTCATAGTCCAAGATGGGATTTTAGCCCAATGGCCAAAACCCAAACATGGAGGCCCAAGAAAGCTAGGAGCGGAAGTTGGAGCCCAAATGGAAGCCCAAAAAAAGTGGAAGAGTCACTGTGACACCCGGCATTTTCAGGTTAACTCCGTCAGCTAAACCAAGTTAAATCTTGTTGACTGTGTTAGCAAACCCAGTTAGTTCTATTAACTACGTTAATGAACTCTCATGCATGTAGTGTCATGTATGTATACATTGAGTCAGTCGTGTCATTGGTGACCTAAGTAAGAGTAACTAGTTTTTGGTAATTAGAGTAATAAATTTGTCACACATGTTATAATAAACATGATATGTTACATGTATAATATATGATGGGTGTAATTGTGTTACATGCTTAATATGTTACATGACTAGTTTTTATATGCTTATGTGATATTGTAAGAAAGTTAGGTAATTAAAGTGATACAATACATGGTGTGTTAGATGTTCATTAGCTAGATGAATATTAAACTTTAGACTAAAGAAACACTTAGAAAATGTATTAAAAGTTGTTACCTGTCATAAATGAAATGAAATAAAAACTATCTAAGGTTGGATTTATTTTATAAGGACTTAATGATGTGTTAATAACAATGTATGTTATAACCCTTTCTTTCCTCCTCTTTGGCCGTCCATTATACACACACTCACACACTTTTTATTTTTCTAAAATTTCTCTCAAGATCATAAGTGTTTTAGTGATTTTTGGAAGCAAGTGTGTTGGATTCTTGGATTAAGCAACCATGTAATCATATTTAACATATGTTTACCTGATATTTTTCTTTATGTTGTAGCCTTATATAAATGAAATTAGTATCCAAATAAACGGAGTTTGAAAATAAACCAAGGATGGGCAAGTTTGATCTTATTGATTTGATTATTGGGTTGTGCTATAAATGTTTGAGTCCTTCATATATATATACATATACATATATATATATATATGTTATTTGATTAAATTAGTATAATAATGAATAGGCTTATGTTTTGTCCATATAAAATGGTTCCTTGGTGATTTAGGATCATAGAGATATAAATATCATGATTGTTGTTTGTTTTGGTTTGGATATGCTACTGACAGATTTGTGATTGAAATTGTTATTTGTATAACTTGTTGATATGATGGTATTTGTTATTGATATTTGATACTACAGTTAATTACTTGGAGTCTAGATTTCAAAAAGTCAAAAATCATAATTTTTGGACTTTGTTTGACTAGTTTTTATCAATTTACAAAATCGGGTTGCAATCCTGATTTAAAAAGTAATTTTCTGATCTGTTTTGTAAATTGTGTAACTTGTAATTGAAAATGGATAATTGTGTGATTCCACTTCTAGAATATTATAAATGGAATTAGGAATCCAATCCGATTGGTCTTGCATCAATTGGACATATATGAAAGTTCTGGAAAATATTTGCATTAGAGTTTGCTTGAGGGCAAGCATAATATAAGTGTGGGGATGTGATGGTCAGTCAGTTTGTATATATATTTAAGTTTGTTTATTTACCCGTTTTAATCGCTTAATGTACGAAATTTGGTACCTCACGCGTGTGTGTTATATTTCAGGTCACAGGTATTTAAAGCATCTATGTTGGACCTTTATGAGCACGGATGAAGACCCGGGATGTCCAACACATAAAACAATGCAAGATTTATTATTTGACGATGAAGACTCCCTTAGCGGTACGCGATTGAAGACCCATCACGTACCGCGATGGGATTAAAATATTATGTCCTTTGACCATGGTCCATCGCGGTACGCGAAGGACCATAGAAGGACCATACGTACCGTGATGGGTGGAAAAAACGAGAATGTTAAGGTTTTGGTTAAAATACGTTTTTGACGACCCTATTAAAGGATATTACTTTCCACAACAGTTTTGTACGAAGGAAGAGCTTTTTCATCACTCCGATTCATCCAGTGATCACCTACATGTTCCACACAATCATAAGTGAAGATCTTACGATGTCGAGGCTCGACTAATCTCTTCGAATCGCACACGGGGATGTAAAGTTGTAACTTTTAGTATTTTTAATGTGTTTAGAACGAATGATTTATAATTGTCTTTGATTAATCTATGAGTATTGATGTTTAGTATTGATGTGCAATCAATCGGTGTAGGTTTACGTTGATCATAACGATTAGTTTGTTGGTTACTATAATAAATGTTTATAAGACTTTTTTGATTAGTTGAATACAATGAAGCATACACTTGGCCTTAGTTGAGTCACACTGGAAGAGACTATTTGATAACCAGCGACGTGTGTTAGTGATTTTTGATGGCTAAGGTTTAGCTCGTTAGTCAGTCTGTATTGATCTAAGATAGTTAATCTATTAAGTTGTATGAGATTATTGACCAGTTGCTTACTTGAATCCCGGGTGTGGTTTGTCTTTGTTAGTTGTTGAAAGATATTATTTGCTTAATTATATTAAAACAAAAGTTATTTGGTTATGTTATCAGCACTATAATCGACTACTTCATAATCGTTTAAAATCTGTTACACATTACATTGAACACATACTCCTCGTGGTTCGAAACCCTACTTACCCTAGCTTGCTAGGTGATTAGGAACTGATTTAATTGTTTTTGACTAGATAGCGACAGTCTAGCATCAGTTTCATAACGAAAATCTTGCTCATTTATGTTTGGTTCGTTAGAAATTTTAAGATCTAGCATGATCGGGTTTAGTAAATTAATAAAGTTTCGAACTTTATAATAATAATAATAATAATAATAATAATAATAATAATAATAATAATAATAATAATAATAATAATAATAATGGTAATGGTAATGGTAAGGTAACAAGATCAACAATTGGGGTAAAACAAACAAGATGGGGGCAGTGAAATGTGTCTATATAAGAAAATGGAATGAGAATTTGAGCATAAATGCATATGCAACATGGTGGTAGAGTGGTGTTATATGAGTTGGAAGTCAGGGGTTCGAATACCACCTCGTTGGTTGACCCTGTTAAGTCTGATTACCTAAACCCGTTAAACTTTTATAAACTAAAAGACAATGTTATCCCCGTTAGCTTTAAATTAAATAAAGCTAGAGACTAGACGAGTTTAAGTAGCATGGCTTGTTAATTAAGTTAACTTGGGTAACCTTGTTGACATGATTTAACTAAGTTAACTAACCATGTCAACCAAGATGGTTTCGTTAGTCCAGTTAATTGACACCCTTGTGTTTAAACAATTTTTCCTACGCAGTTAAAGACAAGAGATACTGTTAATTCAGAACGCAAAAAGGATCCAAGTGAGTTCTTTCCCTCTTTTTCCTTTAAACGTTTTTGGGGTTGTATGCATACTCGTATGTGAAAGAATTGATTTACGTACTTTTAATTAATGATGTATATCTTGCGAAGGTGTTTATATATTAATTTATTAACATATATTTGAATGTTAGTTAATATAACTAAAAGAGTTAGGGAGCAAGCCCTACAAATACATGTGTAGAATCTTTATATGAATGTTACGTATAGAAGAATGGGTATGTGTTCATGTGTAGAGCCTTCGGGTATATAATCGGGTATATAGGTTATTATTATTGGGTAATAGGGACGGATAATAGGGTATATAACAAATCCCAAACCCGTCCCAAACCCACAAAAAAATTCAAAACTAATCCCAAAGTCGTCCCAAACACTAATGGGTCGGGTATTACCATGTACGAAAACAAATTATGATATTTCATAATATCAGTATTGACTACATTTCTTACATTTACAAATTTAAAATAAATTGGTTTATTAAATTAATCATTCTAGAATTGTATTTCTTATGAAATGAAGGATTATTATTCACTCATACACAATATTGGAGTTTCTGTATACACTATTCCAATGCTCGTTTTCTATAATTTTATTACATCTCAAGTTAATTGATATTTTCCTTATTCGGTACTGCAAGGTATGTTGTTTGTTTTCCCTTTAATATTTTTAATATCCATTTATTTAAAATGTTTATGGCATACTAAAACAATATAACATAGACCTATAATTAAATTTAATACTCTTAACAGAAGATGTTTGATACATTTTATATGGTATGGATTATTATCATTCATTTAATTAACAAAACTTAATTACAAGGGTGCATTGTTTTTCTTTTATTATTAAATCTGGTTGTGTATATTCATATTTTTTATATTTATGTTGTCGATCATTTTAATATGCTTGTGTGTATTGATATTTTTTATATTTATGTTGTCGCTCATTGTTTTCTTATTTACTACTATATTAAGACTATACAATAGTTCCACATGGCATCATTCTAAGGTGTCCACCTAGATGTGAACTAGATGCCATGTCACATATTTCCTTCCTTAATAATGCAAAATCACCCCTTCATACTATATAAAGTTACATTGCATACCCTAAAATTCATTTTTATTTCTCTCTCTCTCTCTCTCTCTCTCTCTCTCTTGCGGTTAGCCATTTTTGCCGACCTTCTCTTCCGTATTTTTGGTAGAGTCTTTATTCTACACTATTGGTCGATTCTCATGTATTATTGACGAGTGGTCTGTTGGACAACCCTTAAGTGTTAAAAGATCACTATTAATCATTCATATAATCGCTAATATTTTTGGAATTGGATGACTACAGTAAAAGGTTATTTCAGGTACAAGAGACGAAAAATAAGTGAATTGAAGCATTGGAATGAAGCTAGCCGAAACAGGAAGCGCGGGCGATGGAAGATGGAAAATACAAGAAAGAAGTGAAATAAAAATGTCCTCCACCGTAGCTTATAGTGTCCACCCTAAGCTACATGGACTTTGATGAAGAAACTACTGTCATAAGGCAGTTTTGTTCCAGCGTGGGATTTGGTATGATCACCGTAAGTTACATGGTAGAGCATTAATGTCTAATGCTAGGTCTTGTGGTTAATATATGTCAAATGTATATTGTAAGGGGATGAAATTGTCAAGTTTAAAAAGTTGTTAAGGTCTGTATAAGTCATACGGGCGTATACGACTTATACGCAACATATAAGTCTTATACGATAGAAGACTTATATGTTACCATAGGAACTTGTATATATAGCCGTTCATGTCATAATTTTGAAATATTTCTGGACATTTTGTGCTCTCATTGTTATATCAATATATTGTAATCAATCCGTATCATACGTTTATACACGTACATGATGTTATGCATGTCAAGGAATTGGTCCTGATCCCACGGGGGAGAAGGTTGATGAAACACTCTACCGTTCCATGATTGGTTCCCTCATGTACCTCAGTTCTTCAAGGCCAGACATCATGTATCTGACATCTTCGCGTGCTCGATATCAATTCATCCAAGCGTCTCTCACCTAACGTTGGTGAAGCGGATACTACGGTATCTTAAGGGGTGTCCAGGGGTCGGTGTTTTGTACTCGAGACAATGTATTTGAGTTGAGAGCGTTTTCTAATTTTGACTATGGAAGCTGCAAGCTGAACGCCAAATCTACCACCGCCGGCTGTCAATTCTTTGGTAGAAGGTTGGTGACATGGCAGTGTAAGAGCATATGATTGTGTCGCTATCAACTTGTGAAGCCGAGTATGTAGCTGCATCTAGCTGCTATTCCCAGGTTTTGTGGATACAACAACAAATGCGCGACTACGGTTTGAAATTTTTTACTACTCCTAATTTTGTAGATAATACCGCAGCTATATCCATAACTGAGAACCTGGTAAGTTACTCGAAAACTAAACATATTGACATACCACGTCACTTCATCCGTGATTGTTACGAGAAGAAGTTGATTACCATAGACAAAATTCACACCAACAAACAAAAAGATGATCTTTTTACTAAGGCTTTCGATAAAAACAGATTTTTGTATTTGTTTGAGCTTAATGGCTAGTGGGCAAGTTCCCACATCTCCAATGGAGAACTTGTTAACAATGGAGAACCAATGGGGAACCTGTTAACAAAAAATCAACAGCAAGTTCCCATCATTGAAGAACCACATGAACTTAATGCTGAAACCCTAAGAGTGTTTGTAGCTAGTCAGTCTTGAAGTCAAAGTGGAAAGCCAAGGTTTAATGTTCAGTTAATGGAAGATGAAGATACATCCTCAATGGCAAGTGGGCATACTCCTTATGTTGCAGTAACTACTAATCAAGAATATGATTATCAAGCTATTTTCTCAATATCCCTTTGTTACCAAAGATTACTCCTAAGATGAAGAAACACCATGAGCAAATGAGAAAAGAACATAAATCATTTGATCTTTGTGGTGGATCTAAAGGAAAGAAAATCAGTGGTAACCGTACCAAGAAAGATTTCTCGGAAAGAACAAATGTCCTGAACAACAAGAAGAATGATGAAACTATCAAGAATGATGATCTCTTTCTTTCAATTTAGCCAGTTTTCTCCAATCATCAACTGTTTGATCTTGGAGATGTGGAGAGCATAGAATATTATGCTAGAAGATGGTTGAGACCAAGGAATGATAAAAAAGGAAGTCCAATCAAATTGTAAAAGATCAATTGTCAGAAAAGTACCGTGGAAAGAGAGGATACCAAGATTGAGGAATTTATGCCCTTTTCAATTAACTTTGATGGTCTCACTAAAGTGAAATCTTTAAAGGACAAGTTTGGTGCAAAGTGTGATGTTTATGTGCATCACACTGACTCATGTCAAGAAAGGTTCTCTCCTAAACCCTTTCATGCTCCTGACCATACAAATTTTGGGCAGGACATTGAATTTTACAGGAAAGATACAATGAGTATTTGAGTAAGGGTAAGAAGAAGGACGACGAACATGTTAAGACTTATGATGCAGCTGTTAAGAAAAGAGAAATGAAAGAAAAGAAAAAGGTTCCTTTGACCAAGAAACCAGTCAGAAGTAAATACGTTATGTCTCAGGAATCAGAGAAATCAACCAGTTGTGAAAGAAAGAGTAAGCTTAAGAAGAAAATATTCAACAAAAAGAAATCAAATGAACTCACTGGTGATCAGAAGTTTCTCTTGAAACATAGTTATGAACCACATGGATTTTTGTGGAAAACAAAATCTGAAGCTTAAGTGACTATCATGAAAAGGGAAACATTATTGAAGAATGTACTAGCATAGTTCCCTTTATTGAAAACTTATATGAAACTGGCTCTGAGACTGATGAATCTTGTGAGCAAGTGTATGAAGATCCCATACCAAATGCAACTGATGATGAAGTTGCTGATGATGTGCAAGCTGAATAAGCTTGTGATTCATCACTTAACTGATTCTTTTATTTTGATTTGTGAAGGAACAGTTAACAACAATGGATGATGTACGGTATATGGACAGTGGCTATTGATGGACACACAAAACTATGTAGAGTGTGGTTATTTTATGCCATTTGGTCACACTTAGTGATTTTTTTATATGACATTTTATATGATTCCGTCACACACACAAAACCGAATCAAGCATGGTGTGGGTAATGGTTATTTATAGCCACACGATTTTTTATGATTTTGGTGTGTCTATGCCACACTTTTAGCCACACATAATTTATTATCTCCATCAACTTTGCAATCATTCCGTCACACAACAATGTTTATGTTGTGGTTAATGGTCATTTATAGACTCGAATTTTTGTAATTTGAAGTGTGGCTATTGTCTTACTTTTGGCCAAAACTATTTAATGTGTTTCTATGTGGCCAATACTGTGTAATTAGACAATATATAATTATTTTTATTTTTTGTACAGTAATATAAAACAGCTGAAAACAAGCATGAGAAAACAAAATAAGAAACAAATTATATTAACAATAATATTCACTTAAGCAAATCTATACATCTTTTTGTAAGGTATATGAAAAATAAGCTATACCTATATATATACAAAATAACGACTACCTATATACATGTTAAGGCGTCGGTTTTCTTGGTATTGCTCCATGTCTTCTGTTTGTTCACCATGTCTATCATTGTATACTTTACCTTTGACTTCTTGCCAGCTCTGTCTGGTTTTTTCGAGGATGGGAGTGGTAGTAGCTGGAACAATAGAATATGAAAAACAAATATGTGTAATTAATGTCATATTTTGTAATTGAATAGAAACAAACCTCCGTGTCACAAAAAGATATACTCTCATGTGATATCTGACTATTTGTACTTGAATAGAAATAAAAGGGAACAAACCTCCTAGTCACATGAGATTAGGTATTCTGGCCTAGCAACAAAAGTACTAGTTGCGTCACCAACAGTCATAATTTCACCCGAGTCACACGAAATAAATGCATGTCCATTTATGGCTTCATCAATACTAACTTTATAGCTACCATCCGGGATTGCTTTTCCATGCAACTGTTGTGGAACCGGTGACCAATGAATTCTACCATGTGCCACCTTGTTATGCTTGTCACTCAGACACAAACCACACTCATACACCTATAAACAAGCATGGGAAATTAAGATGGCTTAGTTGAAGTCAATATATATGTACATACCCATGGATATTCCATGATGGTGGGAAATTAACAATGTTTCGCGCAGTACATACCTTTATTTCAGGAGGTGGGGAAGCTTCATCCGTAGATACATCACCATTTCTTTTACGGCTTCTCCGTTATACTTAAAAACCATTCAATAAATCAACTTATGGATGGAAACCAATCAACAATTAAATGGAAAACTCGGAACAAAAAATATGAATCTGTCAAGTACTGTTGGTTTTTGGAGCCGTTACTATCCGGAGTGTGGTGTAGTTGTGTTGATGTTTGGTCAACATTTTTCTCTACAGTCTTAATTGGTAATATAAAAGAAATTGGAATTGTTAGACTTATTAGGTTATAAAATGTAAAAACTAAAGTTGCCAAATACTTACTGATGTCGCGCTCGGGGGATCGACTACCGTTTGGTCAAAATTTTTGTCCACGGACTTGGCCTGCAATTCGGTAATAGAAAATGAACACACTGACATTAGAAACGAATTATAAAAAGTACCAAAATTTTCAATTACTTACTGATGTCGCCCTCTAGGGAATGAGTACTGTTTGGACAACTATTTTATCCACAGACTTGGCCTACAATTAACTTACGAAAAATCAGCACACTCACATGGAAAGTTAATTATTAAAAAAAAATGAATCAAACTGTCAAATGCTTACCTGAGGAGCGGATTCTTGTTGCACAGCCTCACCTGAGGTAAGGATGTTTCCCACAGAACTGGGCTGCAAATCAATTTATTAGGTTATGGAAAATGAAAAATCACATGGAAAGTTGTAATAAACAAAGAACAACTGTCAAATACTTACCTGTACTGGCATTTTATTTTGCCCCACGGCACTAATACTTTGGTTGGAACTAACCGGAACAGGAACAAGTTTTACCTACGAATTGTGACAAAAAACATTGCCAATTATGTATGTTGAATGCATTAATTAATATGTTTACATGTAACATACGTCACTTACTTCACTTGCCGACATTTGCGGAAACATTCCTTTGAGATGTCTAAACCTGGCCTCAAATGCTAACTAGTCCTTATCACGGTTTGCTAGCATAGCATTTGTGGATTCAAGTAGAGTCGTCAACTTGTTCACCACTTCATCTCTTTGCACCGCATCATACTCAATTTGGGCAATTCGTTCGTTAAACTAGCCTTTTATTTTACCCGACTCACACCCCAATATATACCTGCTGTCAATCCGTACACCATCCCCTTTAAAAACCCACCTTTCTCTTTTCCAAGTACTAATGTGACGACATCTGTGCACGGTTCAAGTGTCAGGGCTCCGGAGGTGATCTGCTGTTCATACTGAACCTGCAAGAAAACAAATGTCAAACTGTCGATTCCTTACAAGCATAAAACGTCAGATTTCATGAACTGCTGTTGAAGCTGTTAACCAGAAATTCTTAAAAAACAGCAATTCTGTGCTTTTCTTTCATGTTAGTGAAATGATACTAGTATTTGTTTAACTAAATAAACCAATCACACCCAGTAAAAAATATCCGTCCAATATCCCTAGTACTTGATAAACTATTGTAAGTAAATAAACAAATGTTGGTTTGGTAGTACTGCTGTTGACCATCCTAACTAGTAGTTGTATCCACATCAAGTGTTGAGACAAGATAGACAGACTTAAGTTTGTTTGATGCCACTATAAGGGTGTGTGTGTGGCACTGAATGGACTTTAACATGATTTAAAAACTTTATACTATAACATACTAATTTTGTTGCCACGTCTACGACAACATCATTCTTGTATGCACCATTTTTGTCCTCCCTTTCTTTCATCCACATTAACGGACGGTCGGGCATCTAATCCGGTGCAATTTCCTTGTTTTTGACCTTGTAAAATATTCAAGAGAAAGCAGCTGATGGTCATGCATTAGACACATAACCAACAAATCATTGAAACTAGAGAGTGAGGTGATTACAAGTTTCTCTCGAAGGTAGGAATAACCCCCTCGTCTCATGTGATGATTAAAACATTGTTTGCTTGAGCTCCTTTTGTTAAAGCCGAGCGTTTCTTCAACCACGATTATAATCATTTCATTGTATTTAAAATAAAACATAAATCTTATATAGTCGATCAATCTACGTTTGCAGAGTAGAGGATTTATACATGAAACTGCTCTGATTGTATGTACTCAACAAAGTGATCCAAGTCTTCTTGCTTGATCATCGTCCCGTGTCCCTTGGGTATCGCCTTCAGCTTCAGAGGTTTACCGATGTTCGGCATAATGTATTTTGGCATATAATTCTTCGGAAATTCCGAAGAAGGTGTCCAAGTCGATTCAGCACAGAAGGTCTGTGACGCGCCACAATCTGAAAATATTTCTTCATGATATAATACAGTAAAGGTAAATTACTTCTATAAAAAAGTAGCCCAGCCCATGAAACATAAATTACTTCTCAAAATATTTCTGCATAGATGTTTGGGAAACCACTTTTACCAAACATAAATGATTTTTAGATGATAAAAAAGTATTGGAAAAAGAAGTCCTTTTCAAAAATCCTTTTAGCTTTGGGAAAAAAGTTAGAAGGAGGCTACATAAATGAATCATCAAACAACATAAAATGCACAAATAAAAATAAAGAATAACTGTTCTTTGTTCCCACAGCTTATCTCTAAGCTCCTTTGTGACCTTCCTCCAACTTAAATGTTTCAAGCCAACCATTTCCCTTACAACATCTCCTAAAAAACATGGAAACTTTGACCTTCTTTAGCTAGTGAACCTACCCAGATTATCAAACTCCACTACCAGTTTGACACCACCAGAGTTTGCATAATCAGTACGTAGCTTAGCTAACCTCGTCTACCCCCTTGTTGGTTTTTTGGTAGTAGCGAAACTATTGATGGGTTCGATAGCCTCCAAACTGTTGATGGGTTCGATAGCCTTTGTCGCTATATCGTCGTTTCCTTGAGCGTCGTCGTTATTGGGTTCCTCGCTGGAGTAGCCTCCAGTGTTGTCTAATTGGGCGTCCTCATCGGAGTATAAATCATGTTATTCACCAATTGTTTCATCAATAAGCTTCATTTCGATTGTTTCTTCGGTAAGAATTTGAGTGCAAGGATTTGATCTGTAGATTGGAAAAGTTTTTAATAATTTGGACTGTAATTTGATTTTGGAGTGTTAACACAAAAATTAATTCTACTACCAAATATTTTGGAGCTTTCGAATAATTTGGACTAATTTGAACTAATTTGGAGCTAATTTGAACTAATTTGGACTAATTTGAGGTTTTGCCTCCCTTTTTATACTCAGTAAGTTATAAAACACAATATAACCAATGGACTTGTTATAAGAACTTTGTAGTAAACCTTAACTAAAAATAAATAAAAATATAAATGAACCACATCGTTAAACCAAGAAAAAACAATACCTAAATTTAACGTATATATAATATTATACACAAAGTTACATAAAAGCGTTACATAATATAGCTTATAACACACGAGCATGGACCAAAAAACCTGTAAGTTAGGTTAATAGATGTCGAGATCACACTATTTGTCAGTTTATTGGATTTGACATATGGGTGACATGTTTTATATATGGTATATACTACACGGCTAAGGCATTATCGTATCGTCATCTCGATATATATGGGCTATAATAATCGTTATCATCATCTTAATTATCGGAATCATCATCATTGTCGTCGTCATTATCATCTTCTTGGTTATCATCATCACCATATGTGTTATGCTGATGATCAACATCGTAAAGTTATCATCATTATCATGTGTTATAGTGGTTATCATCATCATAATCATTGATCATTGTCGCCATGAAACGCCATCCTCATCAGTAGTGCGGGTAATCGACGTGGTCATTTTATAGGCTATCGTAGTCGGCTTTGATCATACGGGTAACATATTTCTCGTTATTAGTGTCATCATCATTGTCATCAGCATCATCAACACCAACATATATTTGGCCTATTGCCATGTACGTATGTATTCAGCATCATATGGGTTATCTCATAAACAAAACGCCAAATAATAGCGATCATTGTTGGCACCATCTTATTAATTGTTGTCATCATCAAACAACATCATCAGTCGTACGGGCTACCATCAGTATGATCATCGTATACGTTATCATGGTCGTCATCGATCATACGGGTTACATATAATTAATCCGTACCAAACAGGTTATCAACATCATTATGATAATCACCACCAACACGGGTTTTCATATCCATATATTCATGTGGGTATCATTATATTAGCATCGTTGTCAACATAATTGGGGCAATCCTCATGGTCATCATACGGGATATCGCTATCAACGTCTCATGGGACACATATCCTCAAACATACTACACGCCACACACTACCACCATCTACCGCTCACATTCGCCACAACCACTGGCACCAACCATTACCAACTCCAGCACCAACCACAACCACCCATCACCACCACCACCCAACTCTGCCAGGACCACCATCCACATCTCCACCGCCATCACCACCAACTCACCACCACCGCCGCCACGACCTACTACCCACCACCACCACCACCCATCACACCTCCTTCACAACCACCACCGACCTCCGCCACCACCACCCACCACCACACATCCGCCACCACGAACCACCACGTCTCCGCTACCGTCCACCACAATCATGACCACCTGAACCCACCACCACCCACTATATATATATATATATATATATATATATATATATATATATATATATATATATATATATATATATATATATATATATATAAACTGCCTCGGTTTAGTAAAAACTAAAACTTCTTTTTCACCCCCATAAACACTAACATGAAACACTTAAAAAAAAACCACTTGTAGATCTCCATGGAATCGATCTCAACATCTAGTAACAGAAGCAATCGATCTCAGGTTTATTGTCTTTGGGGTCAAGAAGCCATTCTAAGAACAATAAGGACCACCAAAAATCCAGGTCGGAGGTTCTACAATTCTTCATCTCAGGTTAGTGAATTGAAAATAAAGTTGGAATTCATCCCGTCTTTATGTTGATTGTTGACTCTAAACACTACATTTTTAACTTTGGGCAAAAATGTGATTTCTTTATATGGTCTGATTGTGTTTCGTCCAAAAGATCTGATGTGTGCGCATCAAGATGTACAGACAAAATTCCTATCTTGATAAGGGCTAATAGCTCATTAGAGGATCAATATGCAAAGAGTGTAGCTTCACGGATTGAATCAGAAAAAAAATTGAAGAAATTGTATTTTATTTGCTTCTTGTTGTTTTTAGGGGTTTTAATTAGTTTTGTAATCTAAGTAAAAAGCTAAGAAACTGTAATTTTTTTGGTGCTTGTTTTATTTGGGGCTTTTAATTAGTTTTGTAATCAGAGAAAATTTAAAAAAAACCTGTATTTCCATATGCTTTGTTACCTAATTTTAGGGCTTTGATGTAGCTGCAAAAAGATTAATATAAAATTATTATAAGAATATGTTCTTGAGTTTCACAAGCGCCTCAACCGTTTGGGTGACTACTCAATCTCACATGAAAGAACCTATTTTAATATTTTTAATTGAACTTTCATCAAATAATTTAACTCTGACCAAATAAAATCTCACAATCTCACCAAACCCTAATAAATCTTATCTGTACGGGGTATCTACATTAGTACAACTACTCAACTTGAAGAGCAAGCACGGGTATCTCATAAGTTCTTTGATGAACTTCTGAAATTGTTGAAAAAGATGATACCTGCAGATAATGAAATTGTAAATAATATGTATGAGGGACAAAAGATGATAAAAGCAATGGGCTCAGATACAAGAAGATACATGTGTGTATAAATGACTTCTTTATTTACTATAAGGATTACAAGGATTTGGAAGCATGTTTACATATGAGGGCCAAAGGATGATAAAAGCAATGGGCTCAGGATACAATAAGATACATGTGTGTATCAATGACTGCTTTATTTATTATAAGGATTACAAGGATTTGGAAGCATGTCTAGTTTGTAACAAGTCAAGGTGGAAGGTGAATGAGAAGACTAACAAAACTTACATAAACACGCTGGCTAAGGTACTATGGTACTTTCCCATTATTCCACGATTCAAGCGCCTCTTTCAATCAAAGACCACAACCGAGAATTTAATATGGCACGCCACGAGTACCAATAAACCCGGTGTTTTACACCACCCGACAGATTCACCAGCTTGGAAAGCCATTGATGATACGTACTCTGATACCATTGGAAGCGATCCAACAAATCTTCATCTAGGGATTTGCATTGATGGGGTCGACGTACATAGAGGCAACAGAAACCACACTATGTGGCCTGTTTTAGCAGTCATTTACAACCTTCCACCTTGAATGTGTATGAAAAGAAATTTCATCATGCCTTCCTTATTAATATCCGGAGTGCCGGGAATAAATATTGATGTGTTTTTACAACCTTTAATTGACGATCTTGCATCTTTATTTGAGGTCGGAGAGCCAATATATGATGCATATAAACAAGAAGTGTTTACACTACGTGCAGTTGTGTTATGGACGATTAATGATTACCCTGATCTTGGTACACTATGTGGTTGTCCTTACAGTGGGTTCAGTGGTTTTGTAGTGTGTCAGGGTGACAATCATTGTGTTCAAATTTGTCACACAAAGAAGCAGAGTTATGCTGCCCACATAAGGTATCTATCACATGACCACCCTTTTAGAAAACAAACAAAGATGTTCAACGTAAAAGAATAGATGAGAACCACTAAAGATCCTTGACAGGGGAAGAGATATACAACGAGGTCAAAAACATTAAGAATGACTGGCGAAAGGGATCAGAATCTCTAAGTGGGAGTAAGAGAAAAAGGTATAACACAATGCCGCAACCATATTGAAAGAAGTTCAACATATGGGACCAAAGGCTCAGCTATTTGAAGCATTTACCTGTCCAACATTGCATTGATTTGATGCATGTTGAAAAGAATGTGGCAGAGAGTATTGTCGGGACGTTGCTGAACATTTCCAATAGGGCAAAAGACGGATTGGCAGTTAGAAAGGATTAGGAGTTTTTAGGGATTAAAAAGGAGTTGCAACCGAAAGCAAAAGGCAACAATACATAACTGCCTTAAGCATGCTTCACATTATCAGCACAAGAAAAAGACGTGTTTCTTGAAACATTGAATAATATAAAGGTTCCACTAGGGTATTGTTCTAACTTCTCTAGTTTGGTGAATGTTAGTGAAAGGAAGCTACAAGGCCTTAAATCTCATGATTATCACATGCTTATGCAACAATTTCTGCCCCTTGTAATACGGTCCATCATGCCAGAACCAATGAGAAATGCTATAATCAGGCTTTGTTTTTTTTTCAAGTCAATTTGTAGCAAATAAATTATTGTAGAAAAGCTGGATAAGATGTAAGAGCAAATAGTTACACTGTGCCTGATGGTGAAGTACTTTCCTCTAACATTTTTTGATGATGGTTCACTTAACCGTGCACCTTGTTAGAGAGATAAAATTATGTGAGCCACCATGCTTTCGTTGGATGTATCCCTTTGAAAGGTGTATGAAGGTTTTCAAATGCGAAACAAAACTTATCCAGAAGGGAGAATTGCTGAGGAGAACATTGCACAAGACACAATCGAGTTTCTCAGCGAATACCAAAAAAGCATCAAGAGTACTGTTGGTATTCCACATGATAAGTATGTTGATAATGGGGAGACAATTCTTGCCACAGGTGCTAAATCAGTTGAAGTTTCTCTTAAACTCTTCAAGAGAGCACGTTTCTATGTGCTGCAGAATACGCCAGAAATAGTACCGTATAATCGAGTAAGTATTACTAACATATATACTCTAAATTATATATATATATATATATATATATTCACAATAATATTCAAAGTATATTATACTTCTACTTGTAGACAACACACGACCTCTTTGAAAAACCAAATACCTGGTAAACGACAAGCATTGATGGATAAGGAGCATACCTTAAAGTTTGGTGACTGGTTACGCGACAAGGTAGATCAATTTATTAAGTCTTCTATAATTTTTAAAAATCTTTTATAGTTTCTGCAATGTAGGTGAATCTAATCCTTGTAATGAAATTCAGGTTGAATGAGAGCTAGCGGTCTCCCAGGTTCTATATCGAAAACCATAATTGGATTGCACATGGAGTACACCGCTACGTATACAAATATGACTCATACGACATCAATGGTTTTGCATTTCGTACAAAATTTCATGATGGTAGATGTTATCAGAACAACGGGGTTGGTGTAGAGGCGGATGACATGTACATAAAAAAAGACGTGGTGACCTATGGACAAAACTTTTATTTTGGGGTTTTGTAAGAGATATGGGTCCTAGATTCATACTAAAAGAATTCCGGTCTTCATGTGCCGATGGGTTGACCGTAAACATGTCAAACATAATATTATTGGTTGCACGTCGGCCGACCAAAACAAATTTGGCCACAACAATAAACCGTTCATATTGGCCTCGCAAGCATGGCAGGTGTTTTATGTTCAGCATCATATGGATAGAAAAAAACATGTTGTCCACATGACTCCACCCAAGAATTATAGAAATTCGTATGACGAGGTCGATGTGGAATTTAGTATGGTAACTTTCCCTCATGAGGGTAATAGATTGCCACGTGTACAACCAAATCAATTGCTTCGTAATGAGCCCCCAGATGATTACTGGAGGCCCGAGGAAAAGCCTACAACTATTCGTAATAGAGATTGAACCCTACATAGAACTGCTGATTCAAAACAAGCAGTTCTATCTATTGATACAGAACTGCTGGTGAGGTCGTTGATCATCAGAGAGAACCTGAAAAATGTTGGTTACAATAACTAAGGGTTCCATAAGACATATTATGGTGATGGACACCGATGTCGGGTTGTCGACCAGCCTTTTATTTTCAAACCGAGCAGTTGTGTACATTGATAAAGTAGTTTGTTCGCCTGGTTAGATGTCAATAATGTTTAAATTTAGTTGTGATACATGATATTACCAGTCTTTACTTTGTACTTATTAATTCAAATTAAAGAAATATTGGTTGTTTTTAATACTATTACTACTTATACAGGCCGGTTTGTTGAATTAATTTCATCTTTTGGCTATTTTGGTCAATTGGTGTAAAGTTCAAATAGAAGTGGAGGTCTATTTTAGGGTGCAAATGAGCCGAGCCGAGCCCGAGCTCGAACAGGCTCGAGCTCGGCTCATTTTACTTATTCGGAGCTCGAGCTCGGCTCGTTTTGTTTTTTTATTAATACAGCTCGAGCTCGGCTCGTTTTGTAGTTTTTCAAGCTCGAGCTCGGTTCGGACACGGCTGGTTTAATATTCATTAATTATTTTCTATATATTTATAATTATTTTTGTATATTTATTTTCATAATAAATTTATATATAAAATTATATATGTTATTTAGTTATTTTTTCTATAAAGTTATATATATATATATATATCTATTAATAATTATTAAATATATATGTATCTATTAATATAATATAATATAATATAATATAATATAATATAATATAATATAATATAATATAATATAATATAATATAATATAATATAATATAATATAATATAATATAATATAATATAATATAATATAAATGACAGGCTCGTTTAGGTTTGCAAGCCGGCTCGAGATCGATAAGTGAAGCTCGGGCTCGGGCTCGTTTATTAAACGAGCTATCTTTTAGGATCGATCTCGGGCTCGTTTAAGCTTGGCCAGATCGAGATTTTTCACAAGCCGATCTCGAGTAGCTCGCGGACTGCTCAGCTCGTTTACACCCCTATTAACTAGCTAAATACACATATTCAAACATCAAGTGTAATGTTGAAACCAAATAAGCAACAAATATAAAATACAAAATCATCAACACAGTTAATAGAATACACAAAATATATTAATTATATTATAGTCAATAATTAATTTACATTACATTATAAAAAAACTAATTACAAATTACAAGCTAAGTCCTACCATCAAATTCCAAATCTGAATCTACATCCATATATATCATCTGATTCTCTTCTGGAGTAAGAGAGTGCATGATCCTCTCCCACATGCCGTCCGAGGTGTAGGTGGAGTCCTTAAGCCTTCGTAGGTGAAGGTTCATCTCAGTATGGAATGTCCCATAAGCGGATACAACCTTGAAGTCCTCAATGGAGTTCAACCCAATACATGCAACCTCGATGCCCGGGCTTCCATCACAATGCTGAAATAGTCAACAGTGGTTTTCCCAAGATACCTAACCATTCGGTTTAGTTGTTTAGTACCTGAAGGTTAAATGGTTGACATAGTCCACATACCTCACCCTTTGATTCTTCCGGACACCGGAATCAAAGTGGAAAACGATGGTGAAGAAGGTGGGGTCGTAGTAGATTGGTCCAGCCTCACCCTTTTCTCGTACAATCCAACTTGTAGACGCCATTCTCAGAAATCAGAAAAAGGTGGGATTATGGATTGTGATTTGCTGGATTGGAGGTGATGGGGGAAATCGAAAACCGTGAGTGGTATTTAAACATCATCGGAAATCGGTACATCTCCCTGACAATTTGAAATTGGCGGCACAAGAAATAGAAAGGCAATGATTACATGGCCACTCGTCAATTCACCGTGTGGCCATTAATTAGGTTTGGACACGGTTAAAAATATTTAACTATAACCATTTATCACTTATAGCCACACATAATAAGTGTTTCCGTGACAATAACAAACTTAACAAAAATAAAACTAAACTACTCTTTAGTCACACAACCTCGTATAAGTGGCCATATGTTTTAAGGTTTTAGCCACATTACTAATAAATTCAATGGTTGTTCGTCATATTTCGCCACATTATTAAAAATGTGGCTAAAAATGTGACATTAGGTCACACAACATAATATAAGTGGCTATATCTTTTACGTTTTAGACACATCTCTTATCAATACAATAGCCGTTCATCACATTTTTCCAAACTATTAAAACATGTGGCTAGTTAAGTGTCAGAGTTTTCCCTTAGAGTGTGTCTAATACATGTGTTTTTGGTCACATGTATTAAATATCAAACAAACTATGACTGTAGGTCACACTTCGCCACACATTTTTATAATGTGGCTAGGTTATGTCATAGTTTTTTTTTTAAATTGTGGTGAAAAGTACCTGAGTCGGTATAGAATGGTCACATGAAGAAAACATGTATGGCCAAAACTAGTCTGGAAGGTTTTCAAGTGCGGTCAAATACCTTTTAGTCACACATTTAAGCCGAAGTGTGGCAAATCGCCCAGACCACATGTGTGGCGAAAAATCATTTTTCACGTAGTGAAATATATCTAATTAAGTGATTTCGAGTTAACTTTGATGTTTTTAAAATTTCGTGTAAACTTAGATTTTATATTTGAAGTTTCTCGTTCAAGCATAACTGATACTTGGTTGACATGCATATGTCTAATTATGTACTTTTGAGTAAACTTGGATGTTTTTGAACTATTGAGTAAACTAAGGTGTTTCGGTAGAAGTTCATCTAATTTGAGCATCCATGATGAATGTTTGATATGAATGTGTCTAAATATGCTTTGAGTATGTTTTTTGAGTAAACTTGTGTGTTTAATTGAAATTTACGTATTTCAAGCATACTTTATGATTCTGAATTGAAATTGATCAAAATGAATATTTTTCGAGTAAAATTGACTATTTACTTGTTGTTTAGCTCTATCTAGTAAACTTGGTACATTATCAAGCATACTTGTTAAAATATTAATTTACTTAAGTGTTGAATATATTTGAATACTTTCTCTGAAACAGCAAGTATTTTCGAGTAAACTTTGTCTATGGAGCAGACTTAATGCTTTGAGCACACAAGTGCACACAAGTGTTCTTCAAGAATACTTGCATATTTCAGTACTTCTCGAGTACACTTTATGTTTTGAGCACACTTTTATATTAAAATAATAGTTCATGTCTTCTCAAGCATACTTTGTATATATGAAGTATTATCGATTAAACTTAGCTTTATGAGTATACTTGAATGTATATATCTGAACAATATTAACTTGGTTGTTAAGCTGGGTCAATCACAATTGAAAGATTTGTTCAACAAAGAAAAGATGTATTTTGACCAAGTTGATGATGAACATTGAAGAATAATGTCCTTAGAGTCTAGGCCAAAAATACAAGTTGTCAGAAGACGAAGATATCCAACATAGGAATATGGACAAAGAAATCATGGATATGATTTAAATTTTGTCCAAGGAATGTATGACTACCTTTATCTGATCATGTTGAAGAAAGAGGATATGGTGAAACATTTTGAGTCAAAAGGACATGTGAGAAGGCCCCAACCTCAAAGTCATTACACTTCATGGTCTTCTACATCAAGAGTCCCAATCCCTACCACTAGGTCTAGCCAACAAAGACTTCAAAGACCACCTTCTAATGTGGATCTACCAAAGAATCTATATTTTAATTCTAGGACCAAGACACTCAAAGTAATCATGACTAGTGGTGAGCTAAAAATAATTATATTTAGGTATGATATCTGGGACATCAACAAAGAACAATTGGAAGAATTGTCAAGTTAGCACTTGTATGATTATCATCAGAGAAATGACCTATCAAATTCTTAAAAGAACAAGCCAGAAAGGGATTTCCTCTGTTGAACAAGAAGAGAAAGCTTGAGTACTTGAGGCTTAAAGGATCAAAAGGCAGTCACCAGTCCTTATGCTAAAGTGAAGGAGTGTATCAACATGAGAAGGTAGATGAGCAGGCCCAATTCTTAAGTTCAAAGGAATGGAAGAATTTCTCAAATACACTTTGAAAAGAAAACTCATTCTTTTTTCTTGAGAAATTCTAAGGGTGTACCTCTGGGAATCAGTATAGCAAACTTTGACTTAGAAATTCTCCATGCAGATGATCTTCATGATATAATGAGATGGAACCTTCCAGCTCAACATCCATTCCATAGGGAGATATCAATAGTTTAACAAAAGGTTGATGCTGTGAGGCTGGATAAGAGAACTGAAGCATGGAGTGAAAGAAGAAGAATAATTTTGTTTTTTTATGTTTATTTAATATGTAATGTCCTTGTACAGCATTTGAATATGTAGTTTTTTTCTTCTAAGTAATGTAATTTATTGGTTTTGAGAATTTGATGTGTGTTTTAGATAAGTGTACGTAACCTACATGTGTATGAAACATGGAGGATTGAAAGAATTGAAACAAAAAGAAGAGGAAGATAGGGAAAGAAAGATCAAGGGTGACAGAGCCAGGGTCTGGATGGATGAGGAGAAGGAGAAAGCCTTGTCAAAAGAGAAAGAACTTCTAGAGAGACTCATGGGGGGCTAGGGTGTAAGATATGAATTGAGCAAACTAACAGTTGCACAAAATAAAGAGTTATATGAGTCAGAACTAGCCAAGTACCTAAAGAAATTGAAAGATCAGTAGAAGAATGAAGAACTAACTCAAACTCCTTCCTTGATTCCTGAAGTGAAAAAGAACTTGTTGAGGTTGATTTGATAATACTCCTGAAGCCATGGGAAGACATGGAAAAGATTAACATTCTAAGAAAACTATGCTCAAGAAGGGTATGCTAGTTGGTGTGTTTGGCAACTTGGGTCAACCTCAATTGAAAGATTTGTTAAATAAAGAAAAGGTGTATTTAGACCAAGTTGAGGATGAACAAAGAAGAAAAATGTCCTTGCAGTCTGGGCCAAAAAGACAACCTGTCAGAAGACCAAGATCTCCAACATAGGAACATATGGACAAATAAACCATGGAGATTATTTAAATTTTGTTCTAGGAAGGTGTTAACTACCCTTCTCTGATCATGACGAAGAAAGAGAATATTGTGAAACATTTTGAGGAAAAAGGACATGTGAGAAGGCCCCAACCTCAAAGTCATAACACTTCAAGGTCTTCTACCTCAAGAGTCCCAATCCCTACCACCAGGTCCATCCAACAAAGACTTCAAAGACCACCTTCTGATGTGGACCTACCAAAGAATCTTTATTTTGATTCTAGTACCAAGACACTCAAAGTGATCATGACTAGTGGTGAGCTGAAAACAATTATATTAGTGGATGATTTCCGAGACTTCAACAAAGGAAAATTTGAAGAATTGGCAAGTCTGCATCTGTATGATTACTAGCAGAGGAATGACCTATCAAAATTCTAAATAGAACAAGCCAGAAAGGGATTTCCAATATTGAACAAGAAGAGAAAGCTTGGGTACTTGTTGATGAAAGGATCGAAAGACGGAGGAGAATTAGTGACATTAGAATGACTAAACTATCCATTAGGAAATCCAAGAAGGTCACCAATCCGTATGCTACAAGGAAGGAGTGTATTAGCATGAGAAGGCAGATGAGTTGGCCCAAATCTGAAGTTCAAAGGAATGGAAGAATATCTCAAATACACTTTGAACAGAAAACTCATTCTTTTTTTCTTGAAAAATTCTAAGGGTGTAGCTCTGGGAACCATTGAAGCAAACTTTGACTTAGAATATCTACATGCAGATGATCTTCATGATATAATGAGATGGAACCTTCCTGCCCAACATCCATTCCACAAGGAGATATCTATATTACAACAAAAGGTTGCTAGTGTGAGGCTGGATAGGAGAACTGAAGCATGGGGCACAAGAAGAAGATTAATTTGGTTTTTGTTAACGTTTATTTGATATGTAATGTCCTTGTAACAACATTTGAATATGTAATTTTATTTCTTCTAAGTAGTGTAATTTATTGCTTTTGAGAATTTGATGTGTATTTTAGATAAGTGTACGTAACCTACGTGTGTATGAAATATAAAAGATTAAAAAAATGAAAACAAAATGAAGAGGAAAATAGGGAAATAGAGCCAGGGTCTAGATGGCTCATGAGAAGGAGAAAGCCTTGTCAAAAGAGAAAGAACTTGAGAGACTCATGGGGGCTAGGGGTGTAAGAGATGAATTGAACAAACTCAAAGCTGCATAAAAGAAAGAGTTATATGAGTCAGAACTAGCCAAGTACATGAAGAAGTTGAAAGATCAGTACAAGAAAGAATAATAACCAGAAACTCCTTCCTTGATTCCTGAAGTGAAAAAGAACTTGTTGAGGTTGATTTGACAATACAACTTAAGCCATGGGAAGACAAGGAAATGATTAACATTATAAGGCAAGCAATGCTCACGAAGGTTATGCCAGTTGGTGTGTTTGACAACTTGGGTGAATCTCAATTGAAAGATTTGTTTAATAAAGAAAACATGTATTTAGACCAAGTTGAGGATGAACAAAGAAGAAAACTTTCCTTACAGTCTAGGCCAAAAAGACAAGCTGGCAGAAGACCAAGATCTCAAACATAGGAACATAGGGACAAATAAACCATGGAGATTATTAAAATTTTGTCCTAGGAAGGTTTCGACTACCTTTCTTTGATTATGATGAAGAAAGAGGATATTTTTGAACATTTTGAGTCAAAATAACATGTGAGAAGACCCCAACCTCAAAGTTATTACACTTCAAGGTCTTCTACATTAAGAGTCCCAATCCCTACCACCAGGTCCAGCCAAAAAAGACTTCAAAGACCACCTTCTAATGGATCTAGCAAAGAATCTTTATTTTGATTCTAGGACCAAGACACTCAAAGTGATTATGACTAGTGGTGAGCTGAAAACATTTATATTAAGGGATGATTTCTAGGACTTAAACAAAGAACAATTTGAAGAATTGGCATGTTTGTACTTGTATGATTATCAGCAGAGGAATGTCCTATTAAAATTCTTAAAACAAGAAGCCAGAAAGGGATTTACTTTGTTGAACAAGAGAAGAAAGCTTGAGTACTTGAGGCTGAAAAGATCGAAAGGCGGAGGAGAATTAGTGGCATTAGAATGACTGAACTATCTATTGGGAAATTCAAGGACACCACTCCTTATGCTTCAATGAAAGAGTGTATCAGCATGTGTGACAACCGGTAATTTCCCAAACCCATAAGCTAAGTAATCAACCTAATAATTAGGTGATTGTAAATATTAAGCGCGTGCATATGTTATGTGCGCCCTGCGCGAGCGCGCCATGTTAGTCAGCGCGTGCAGTTGTTATGTGCAACCTGCGCGAGCGCACCATGTTAAGAACCAGCGTGAGCATATGTTATATGCGCCATGCGTGAATGATTTGGCTTTATGTTTTCATGTAACTTAAACATTATGTTGTCTATGGGTTGACCATCCCGCATGATGCTAAGGCGGGTGCATCCTACATCGTTTATGCGCGTGCGGAAGGGAACTAACCTACCCGCATGGCGGGAACGTTGAGAGCTAGTTTGTCTGAAGCTCCAAGATGGAATTGACTTCAACATGACTGATCACTATGTTGAAATACCAAGACCACCTGGAGAATCTACAAATGAAACTCAAATGTCCCTAACTGCGAGAAGGTTACGCACCTACCCGCAGCAAAGACATGTCCTATACGCAGAAAGCTATGCGCACCAAGTTATACGCGCAGAACACTTGGTCTATTCTCCAGTTAAGGAGATTACTCCCGCCCGAAAGGAAACAGTAGCGTGTTTCAGAGATTTTCCACTTTTTACTGTACACTGACAAAAGTACCTGAAAAAGCACACTGTAACATGAAAAGTCAACTGTCAGCCACCCTATTCTCACCAACCCCAGATCTGCATGTTCTGTCCAAATCAAATCAAAATCTTTTATCCACCACTCCACTCTTAAGTAAATAATAATAACTTCCATACTTTATCATCATTACATTTAGATATGAAAAGATTTTAATCCCCTAAAGCAAGGGATTGTGTTCCCTTGAGTTTGCCTATAAATTTGTAGCCTAAATTATCACCCAAAACACACTTCAAAGAACTACAAACTTGCACTAATCCTTTCCCAAGCATCCGTTGTTTCCAGCTCCGATCCTGTTACTAGGTAAGCCGAGAATATAACCTTGAGACCTACTATCCAACCCTTATATTCTCCTATTTCTTGATCTTAATATATATACTTGTTATTTAATCGTATTCTAGACCTTCGATTCCGAGGCCAACACCAAGAAAACCCGAATCTCGATTAATCCCTTAACAAGAACCTCAGGTGAGTCTCACAGCCCCTATTTTCACTGTTTTCACTGTTTTAAACTGCTTTCGGGGCGAGGGACACGTACTTAAATAATGTTTTATCATGGTATACTTACAAGCTATGCAAGCGATTATGTGTTTAAGTTATGTTTCATGATGAGCAATGCAAACGGTTATCTAAGGTTTTCAATGTATGTGCGCTAGAACTCGAGTAAGTGATCACTTTACCATTGGAACTCTAAGGGTAGGGACTGCTGGTTTGATCCGCCCACTCGTAGGGGTCGCACCTCTTTGCATGGACGAGTGCCTGGCATGGGGCAGTACTATGGGGTTGAGCCCGCTCGTAGGGGTCGCGCCTCTTTGCATGGACGAGCGCCTTGTTTTCCGGCACAACGTCTGCGCGTAACCCGCGGGACGGTATCCTTAGCTCGTAGGGGCAATGCCTCTTTGCATGGACGAGCACAGTTTCTCAGAATTGTTCGCGCGTAACCCGCGGGACAGTATCCTTAGCTCGTAGGGGCAATGCCTCTTTGCATAGACGAGCATAGTTTTCCAGAATCGTCTGCGCGTAACTCGCGGGACGGTTTTACGTTATTTTAGCTCGTAGTGGCTGCGTCACTTACATAGACGAGCACCGTATCCAGAATTTGTTCACGCGTAACCCGCGGAACGATTTTTATCAGAATATTGTCAGAATTGTGTTAATACGATTTTACCAAGCAGATGTTAATGATGTTGCCAGAAATGTTTCAGAATGATTTTATCAAGTTACTAAAACTTGTGAACTCACTCAGTTTATACTGATTCAAATGTTTTTTACGTGTCTTTCAGGAGATAACTAGGAAGCGCATGGAGTCACACTTAGAGCACCACACGCTGAACATCTAAAACAAGCTTTTTGGAAGATTTTGGTTTTATCCCCTCGATGCGCACGGTTACCCGCCGCGTAAGGGGATATGGCGAGGAAATCTTCAGTTTTATACTTGGATGTTTCTTTTTGTAATCTTTGAACAATGTAATGTGTTTGTAATAAACTTCTCATGCGCAATAAAAATCTTTGAATGTTTTGCAATGGCCCGTGCTTAATTATCAATCCCCACTCGTGCGCGCCCGGCTGTTTCCGCCGCTCAGGGCCGGGTGTGACAGATTGGTATCAGAGCACTGGTTATAGCGAACTAGGAAAAGAAGTTTTTAACCTAGACTATAACCTTTGGGGAATCGCATGAAATATTTTTCAAAGAATATTTTCAAAAGAATATTTTCAAAAGAAAAATCACACACGCACTTAGGAACACGGGTCACTGTCTAGAGATAAGAACATTATGTGCTCTGAGTACATGCGCTAAGTTTGTTATATTTTCTTTTTATGAAAAGAATGCCTCCAACCAGAGCCAAGGGAATTACCATGACACCTGAGGAGCTCGCAGAAATAATCGCGCAGGCGATTGCAACGCATGAGGCCAGCAAGGCCGAATCTAGTCAGGGTCGCCAAGAGAACGAGACCCCAGAACCCGAATCCGGAGCCTTGAACAAAGGATGCTCCTATAAAACATTCATGGCCTGTAGGCCTTGGCCGTTCAAAGGCACCGAAGGAGCCATTGGGCTCTACAATTGGATTGACAAGATGGAGACCGTTCTCTCCATCAGCGGATGTAGTGAAAACCAGAAGGTCCTTTACGCGACCTGCATGTTCCAAGAAGCAGCTTCGTCTTGGTGGAAGCTCCAAGTAAAGACTTTGGGGCGAGAAGTTGCTCTTCACAAGACCTGGGAAGAATTGAAAGAAATGATGATGAGAAAGTTCTGCTCTCGCGCAGAAATTCAGAGCTTGCAACAAGAATTCTGGAACCACACCATGGTAGGAACGGATATCGATGCCTACACCAATCGTTTCAACGAGCTTTGCCAGCTGGTGCCAGACATGGCAAACACAGAAGAAAAGAAAATCGAGAGGTACATCTTTGGGTTACCTCCTGTCGTTAGAGTCCCGCTCAACGCCGCCGCACCTCCGACCTTTGACGAGGCGGTTGCGCGAGCCATCACCCTTACAAGGGATACGGTTCGTGCGGGTATGTTGACCACCCGCTTGAACGAGCAGCGAACCTCCGACTCCAAGAGGAAATGGAACTCCCACCGAGGGTCAGACTTCAAGCAGCCACCGCCCAAGAAGCAGGAAAGCACAAGGGTTTACGCGATTCAAGCCGCGGAACCATCAAGAAAAGGATACAGCGGGCCTCGCCCATGGTGCAGCAAATGCAAGTATCACCACGAGGGTGAATGCGCAAAAATCGAATGCGCCAAATGTGGCAGACCAGGACACAAGGCGATGAATTGTCGCATCAGAGAAGCTGGATCGAGCGACAGCTGCTACGCATGCGGGAAGCCTGGACACTTCAGTCGGGATTGCCCACAGAAAGGAAACCAAGCTCGCGGGAGAGCTTTTGTGATCGGCGCGGGTGAAGCAAAGGAAGAGCCGAATGTGGTAACCGGTACGTTTTTGCTTAACGGTCATTATGCATCTGTCTTATTTGATACTGGCGCTGACCTAAGTTTTATATCCCATGAGTTTAAAAACTCCCTGGGCTTAGCGACCAGTAGGCTAGACAAACCTTATACTATAGAACTAGCCAATGGTAGGCAGTTATGCGCGAATGAAAGGACTGAGCAATGTGTATTAGTCATGGGAGGTCATGAGTTCAATATAAACTTGTTGCCAATAGATTTGGGAAGTTTCGATATTGTGGTAGGTATGGATTGGTTGGTCGAGAATCTCGCGGAGATTGTTTGTCATGAGAAGCAGGTTCGGATTCCACTGTTGAACGGAGAAACTTTGATGATCCAAGGGGAAAGAAAGGGAGTTGCGATGAAACTGATTTCGTGCCTAAAGGCGCGTAAGTGCCTAAGGAAAGGGTGCTACGCCTTCCTGGCGCATGTAGTAGAGAAGAAAGATGAGCGAAGAATTGAAGACTTACCGGTAGTGCGCGAATTTCCAGAAGTTTTTCCTGAAGATCTGCCCGGATTACCGCCGCCGCGACAAGTCGAATTTCGCATCGATTTGGTCCCAGGAGCTGCGCCAGTAGCACGAGCGCCTTATCGATTAGCTCCATCTGAGATGCAAGATCTATCCAATCAGTTACAGGAACTATTGGATAAGGGTTTCATTCGCCCAAGTTTCTCACCTTGGGGAGCTCCAGTACTGTTTGTAAAGAAGAAGGATGGTTCGTTCAGAATGTGTATTGACTACAGGGAGCTGAACAAGCTGACAGTCAAGAATCGGTACCCTTTACCGAGGATTGACGACTTATTTGACCAGTTGCAGGGATCCAGTTATTATTCGAAGATAGATCTACGGTCAGGATACCACCAACTTAGGGTCCATGAGGAAGACGCGCCAAAGACAGCCTTCCGAACTAGATATGGCCATTATGAGTTCTTAGTGATGCCTTTCGGGCTAACTAATGCGCCGGCTATATTCATGGATCTGATGAACCGTGTGTGCAAACCATACTTGGACAAGTTTGTGATTGTGTTTATAGATGATATTCTGATTTACTCTCGGACCAAGGCCGAGCATGAGCAACACCTGAGATTGATTTTGGAATTGTTAAGGAAAGAAAAGTTGTATGCGAAGTTTTCCAAGTGCGAATTTTGGCTTAGAGAAGTTCACTTCCTCGGTCACGTTGTAAACGAGAAAGGAATTCACGTTGATCCTTCCAAAGTCAAGGCCATCGAAAACTGGGAAGCGCCAAAAACCCCAACTGAGGTGAGGCAATTCCTAGGACTAGCTGGCTACTATCGACGCTTCATTGAGAACTTCTCCAAGATAGCTCTACCTCTGACCGCGCTAACTCAGAAAGACAGGATGTTTGTTTGGGGCGAAAACCAGGAAGCAGCGTTTCAAATGTTGAAGCAGAAGTTATGTAGCGCGCCAATTCTATCTCTGCCCGAGGGGACAGATGACATCGTCGTTTACTGCGACGCTTCACATCAAGGACTCGGATGTGTCCTTATGCAGCGAGACAAAGTCATAGCGTATGCCTCGCGCCAACTTAAGACCAATGAAAAGAACTACACAACGCATGATCTGGAACTTGGAGCGGTTGTCTTCGCGCTAAAAATTTGGCGCCATTACCTCTATGGTACAAAGTGTATAATCTTTACGGATCACAAGAGCCTTCAACATATATTTGATCAAAAGGATTTAAACATGAGGCAACGAAGATGGGTTGAATTGTTGAACGATTATGATTGTGAAATAAAATACCACCCTGGAAAGGCGAATGTGGTGGCAGACGCGCTAAGTAGGAAGGAGCGAATAAAAACGCTACGAGTCAAGGCTCTAAGGTTGACCATTCACGCAGATCTCTCTACCCGCATCCGAGACGCTCAGCAAGAAGCCTTGAAACCAGAGTTTGTTAAAAACGAAGCCCTTGGGGGAATGATTAAGAGTTTGGAACTGAAAGAGAACGGCAATCTATATTTCGCCAACCGCATATGGGTCCCTCTCAAGGGAGGATTGCGCGAGCAAGTATTGAACGAAGCTCACAAGACGCGGTATTCCGTACATCCTGGCGCAGACAAGATGTACCAAGATGTTAAAACACTGTATTGGTGGCCCAATCTTAAAGGCGCCATCGCGACGTATGTCAGTAAGTGCCTAACGTGTTCGAAGGTAAAGGCTGAATATCAGAAACCATCAGGGTTGCTTCAACAGCCAGAAATTCCCATGTGGAAGTGGGAACAAATCTCTATGGACTTCATCACCAAACTGCCAAGGACACCTGGGGGTTATGACACAATATGGGTTATTGTGGATCGGCTAACTAAGTCAGCGCACTTCCTGCCGATCAAGGAAACCGATAAGATGGAAAAGTTAGCCCGATTGTATATTCGAGAAGTAGTTTCAAAACATGGAGTCCCAGTGTCCATCATTTCTGATCGAGATAGTCGGTTTACATCAAGGTTTTGGAGATCGTTACAAGGAGCTCTAGGTACTCGCCTTGATATGAGTACAGCTTATCATCCTCAAACGGATGGGCAAAGCGAGCGAACAATCCAGACATTGGAAGATATGCTGCGCGCGTGCGCAATCGATTTCGAAGGTAGCTGGGATACTCATCTCCCATTGGTTGAATTTTCTTACAACAATAGCTATCACACAAGTATCAAGGCTGCGCCGTTCGAAGCTTTGTATGGGCGCAAGTGTAGATCCCCACTGTGCTGGGCTGAAGTGGGTGACAAGCAAATGACTGGTCCTGAATTGATCCAAGAAACAACAGACAAGATTTTTCAGATAAGGGATCGCCTTAAGACAGCGCGCGACAGACAGAAGAGTTACGCAGATGTGCGAAGGAAACCATTGGAGTTTCAAGTAGGGGATAAAGTACTATTGAAAGTCTCTCCATGGAAAGGAGTCCCCCGTTTCGGCAAGCGAGGAAAGTTGAATCCGCGCTACATTGGACCATTTGAGATCCTGGAAAGGATCGGTCCGGTTGCTTATAAACTTCGTTTATCCGCCGAACTCAGTGGAGTTCATGATACGTTTCATGTGTCCAACCTCAAAAAGTGCTTATCTGACGAAACGTTAATTTTGCCGATGGAAGAGATTCACATCGACAAACAGCTGCACTTCGTAGAAGAACCTATAGCAGTAACCGATTGGAAAGAACAAAAGTTACGCAGGAGCAAAATCAAGTTAGTAAAGGTTCAATGGAACTCGAGGCGTGGGCCTGAATTCACTTGGGAAAGAGAAGATCAGATGCGCATGAAATACCCACACCTCTTTCAGAACATGGCTTCTGCCAGCAACGTCTCCTAAATTTCGGGACGAAATTCGTTTAACGAGGGGAGAATGTGACAACCGGTAATTTCCCAAACCCATAAGCTAAGTAATCAACCTAATAATTAGGTGATTGTAAATATTAAGCGCGTGCATATGTTATGTGCGCCCTGCGCGAGCGCGCCATGTTAGTCAGCGCGTGCAGTTGTTATGTGCAACCTGCGCGAGCGCACCATGTTAAGAACCAGCGTGAGCATATGTTATATGCGCCATGCGTGAATGATTTGGCTTTATGTTTTCATGTAACTTAAACATTATGTTGTCTATGGGTTGACCATCCCGCATGATGCTAAGGCGGGTGCATCCTACATCGTTTATGCGCGTGCGGAAGGGAACTAACCTACCCGCATGGCGGGAACGTTGAGAGCTAGTTTGTCTGAAGCTCCAAGATGGAATTGACTTCAACATGACTGATCACTATGTTGAAATACCAAGACCACCTGGAGAATCTACAAATGAAACTCAAATGTCCCTAACTGCGAGAAGGTTACGCACCTACCCGCAGCAAAGACATGTCCTATACGCAGAAAGCTATGCGCACCAAGTTATACGCGCAGAACACTTGGTCTATTCTCCAGTTAAGGAGATTACTCCCGCCCGAAAGGAAACAGTAGCGTGTTTCAGAGATTTTCCACTTTTTACTGTACACTGACAAAAGTACCTGAAAAAGCACACTGTAACATGAAAAGTCAACTGTCAGCCACCCTATTCTCACCAACCCCAGATCTGCATGTTCTGTCCAAATCAAATCAAAATCTTTTATCCACCACTCCACTCTTAAGTAAATAATAATAACTTCCATACTTTATCATCATTACATTTAGATATGAAAAGATTTTAATCCCCTAAAGCAAGGGATTGTGTTCCCTTGAGTTTGCCTATAAATTTGTAGCCTAAATTATCACCCAAAACACACTTCAAAGAACTACAAACTTGCACTAATCCTTTCCCAAGCATCCGTTGTTTCCAGCTCCGATCCTGTTACTAGGTAAGCCGAGAATATAACCTTGAGACCTACTATCCAACCCTTATATTCTCCTATTTCTTGATCTTAATATATATACTTGTTATTTAATCGTATTCTAGACCTTCGATTCCGAGGCCAACACCAAGAAAACCCGAATCTCGATTAATCCCTTAACAAGAACCTCAGGTGAGTCTCACAGCCCCTATTTTCACTGTTTTCACTGTTTTAAACTGCTTTCGGGGCGAGGGACACGTACTTAAATAATGTTTTATCATGGTATACTTACAAGCTATGCAAGCGATTATGTGTTTAAGTTATGTTTCATGATGAGCAATGCAAACGGTTATCTAAGGTTTTCAATGTATGTGCGCTAGAACTCGAGTAAGTGATCACTTTACCATTGGAACTCTAAGGGTAGGGACTGCTGGTTTGATCCGCCCACTCGTAGGGGTCGCACCTCTTTGCATGGACGAGTGCCTGGCATGGGGCAGTACTATGGGGTTGAGCCCGCTCGTAGGGGTCGCGCCTCTTTGCATGGACGAGCGCCTTGTTTTCCGGCACAACGTCTGCGCGTAACCCGCGGGACGGTATCCTTAGCTCGTAGGGGCAATGCCTCTTTGCATGGACGAGCACAGTTTCTCAGAATTGTTCGCGCGTAACCCGCGGGACAGTATCCTTAGCTCGTAGGGGCAATGCCTCTTTGCATAGACGAGCATAGTTTTCCAGAATCGTCTGCGCGTAACTCGCGGGACGGTTTTACGTTATTTTAGCTCGTAGTGGCTGCGCCACTTACATAGACGAGCACCGTATCCAGAATTTGTTCACGCGTAACCCGCGGAACGATTTTTATCAGAATATTGTCAGAATTGTGTTAATACGATTTTACCAAGCAGATGTTAATGATGTTGCCAGAAATGTTTCAGAATGATTTTATCAAGTTACTAAAACTTGTGAACTCACTCAGTTTATACTGATTCAAATGTTTTTTACGTGTCTTTCAGGAGATAACTAGGAAGCGCATGGAGTCACACTTAGAGCACCACACGCTGAACATCTAAAACAAGCTTTTTGGAAGATTTTGGTTTTATCCCCTCGATGCGCACGGTTACCCGCCGCGTAAGGGGATATGGCGAGGAAATCTTCAGTTTTATACTTGGATGTTTCTTTTTGTAATCTTTGAACAATGTAATGTGTTTGTAATAAACTTCTCATGCGCAATAAAAATCTTTGAATGTTTTGCAATGGCCCGTGCTTAATTATCAATCCCCACTCGTGCGCGCCCGGCTGTTTCCGCCGCTCAGGGCCGGGTGTGACAGCATGAGAAGGAAGATGAGCAGGCCCAATTTTGAAGTTCAAAGGGATGGAAGAATTTCTCAAATACACTCTGAAAGAAAACTCATTCTTTTTTCTTGAGAAATTATGAGGGTGTAGCTCTGGGAAGCATTGAAGTAAACTTTGACTTAGAATATCTCCATGTGGATGATATTTATAATATAATGAGATGGAACCTTCCAGATCAACATCCATTCCATGAAGAGATATTTATATTTCAACAAAAGGCTGCTGTGTATGAAACATAGAGGATTGTAAGAATTGAAACAAAAAGAAGAGGAAGATAGGGAAAGAAAGATCAAAGGTGACAGAGCCAGGGTCGGGATGGCTGAGGAGAAAGAGAAAGCCTTATCAAAAGAGAAAGAACTTCTTGAGAGACTCATGGAGGCTAGGTGTGTAAGAGATGAATTGAACAAACTCACAACTGCATAAAAGAAAGCGTTATATGTGTCAGACTTAGCCAAGTACAGGAAGATGTTGAAAGATCAGTACAAGAACAAAGAACCAACTCAAACTCCTTCCTTGATTCCTAAAATGAAAAAGTACATTTTGAGGTTGATTTGACAATACAGCTGAAGCCATGGGAAGACATGGAAAAGATTAACATTCTAAGGCAAGTTATCCTCAAAAAGGATATGACAGCTGGTAATGTTTCACAACTTTGGTCAATTTCAATTGAATGATTTGTTCAACAAAGAAAAGATGTATTTTGACCAAGTTGAGGATGATCAAAGAAGAATAATGTCCTTATAGTCTGGGCTAAAAAGACAAGCTTTCAGAAGACCAAGATCTCCAACATAGGAACATGTGGACAAAGAAATCATGGAGATGATTAAAATTTTGTCCAAGGAAGGTGTTGACTACCTTTCTCTAATCATGATGAAGAAAGAGGATATTGTCAAAAAATTTGAGTCAAATGGACATGTGAGAAGGCTCCAACCTCAAAGGCATTACACTTCACGGGCTTCTACATCAATAGTCACAATCCCTACCAACAGGTTCAGCCAATAAAGACAAGCTTCTAATGTGGATCTACCAAAGAATCTTTATTTTGATTCTAGCACCAAGACACTCAAAGTGATCATGACTACTGGTGAGCTGAAAACAATTATATTAATGGATATTTTTCGGGACTTCAACAAAGAACAATTGGTAGAATTGGCAATTCCGCACATGTATGATTATCAACAGAGGAATGACCAAAGAACAAGCCAGAAAGAGATTTTCTCTGTTGAACAAAAAGACAAAGCTTTAGTACTTGAGGTTTCACAGCAAACCCTTGACAAAACCAAGCTTAAACCAAGTAATTTGGTGGGTCGCGTAAGGTGTTAATAAACAGTGATCTCAAGCACACTTGTAGGAAGCTATCATGGAACTATACTAAGGACTTCTAAGAGTAAGGTTCAACCTCAAGCAAGCTAAAGTGTCACCAGCACACTTAGTTTGCTAGAATAAGTTATCTACAATAGGTTGAAGAGATCAGAAAAACAAGTTTGCTCGTAAGAATTTATCGAGCAAAGTTTGATATTATCATGTAGATTGAAGTTTTCTTGAAGAATATTTTCTTAGGAAAATATTCTAAGTGAAGCTTGCTTGGAGAAATGTTCCAACACACTTATGGTTTACAAGGTCTACTCGAGAAAGACAAAGGTTACTCAAATACCTGTTTACGCTTGTAATATTTAGAATAAGTTGAATATGTTATGTAACAATCATTATGGTTTTTAGAAGGTGTCAGGTGTGCCTATTTAATGTAAGTTTAGGTCACATTCATGATAGAGAGGCAATAGGTGGTTTTACGGCTTATTACACTTTCTTAGCAAACAAAATATTTTGTACGGAAAGTAGCCTCCACCTGACATTCAACCTTGAAACCCTAGAGATATTCTTTTTATTATGAGTTAATATCAATGGAAATGTTTTAAGTGACTTGTGTGTTTTTTCATCTTTGTGTTATTTGAGCAACACCTTGTATATCATTGATTCCGCCATTGATGTTCATTGGGTTTTCACATAAACATTTTCATAACCGTCTTCTCAACATTTAGTTGTTGGTTACGAGGTTGATAAGTGAATAATCGATCCTGATATATGAGATGAGTAAAATAACCTACAAGAACCAAATCAAAGGTTTAGAGCAAGATAGTATGGACAGTTATGAAACTCAATCTAGATACACCACAGAGATAGAAGGTTTAAGGAAGATGTACCTTGAAGAAATTTTAAAGAACACTCAACTTCAAGTTGAAGTTGATTTTCTTAAAAATATTATGGCAAATGGTAACGTCTATGGATAATTGTAGAAGATGAAAGAAGAAGACAAGTATAAGGTTGTTCCTCCACCCTTTAATGACAATTATTCATTAAAGGTGGACAAGGAGAGTAGTGGGGCATATCTTGATCAATTCAAGAAAGTGTTTGAAATGTTGAGAATTATAAGATGGCTAATATTGATGCGAAAGGAGAATTTGTGGTTAAAACTTTTGAAACAAAAGAGAAGAGACTTGAAAGATCTGTTGGAATTCAAGATTCTGAGAAATATAAAGAGTATAATGTGTCAAGTGAAGATAACTCTAGTGAATCAAGTGATAATGTTCAAGTTGTGGTAGTATGAATGGAAAAGTCAAGAGTAGATAAGGTTCAAAGGACCAGATTCCTTTGTTACCAAAAATTACTCTAAAAATGAGGAAACACCATGAGCAGATGAGAAGAGAACATAAATATTTTGATCTTTGTGGTGGGACTAAAGGAAAGAAAAACAATAACACTCAAACAAGCAAAATGTCATTAAAGAAACCAAGTTTCAAAGTCAACAAGAAGAATGTGAAATCTTCAAAAGAGAAGATCGTTTTCTGCAATATATCCAGTGGTCTCTAATAATGAATTATTTGATGCGGGAAATGTGGAAAATATGGAAGATTATGTAAGAATATGGTCATGACCAATAAATGAATAGACTGAAAGCTCAATTAAATTGGAAAAGACCATTGGAGTTGATCCCCAAGACCATGTGAAAGATTTAAAAGGGGAAACTCAAGTGAAAGCTTTAAAGGTCAAGTATGGTGCAAAATCTGTGACGTTTATGGTCATCACACTGATTCATGTCAAGAAAGGTTCTCTCTAGAACCATTTCAAGTTCCATACCATACAAAGTTTGGACAAGATTTTGCATTCTACAAGAAGAGATACACTGAGTATTTGAATATGTGAAAGAAGAAAGTTGATGAGCAAGTGAAGAATGATCAAACAATTGAGAAGAAAGGATGTTTCACTACCAAGAAACTAAACAAATGTCCACATGTTAAGTCTCAATATTATGAGAAATCAAAGGAGAGAAAAGTTAAAGAAGAAACTCCTCAAAAGAGAGCAAGCAAAAGAACTCAGAAGTGATGAAAAGTTTCTTTTGAAACATAGTTATGAACCACATGGGTTCTTATGGAAGCCAAAAATTGAAGCTCAAATAACAATCATCAAAAGGGAAACAGTTATTGTGGAATGCAAAAGCATAATTCTCTACTCTAGAAACTCATTTGAAACGGGTTATGGTACTAATGAGTCTATTGAATTGGTGTATGAGGATCTAAAACCAAATTCAACTGATGATGATGTTGCTGATGACTTGCAAGATGAAGTAGCTTGTGATTCATCACTTAACTGATCTTTTTCCTTTAAATTGTGTAGGAACAATCCACAGAAGTGAATGATGTATGGTATATGGACAGCGGATGTTCCAGGCATATGACATGTGATAAAAGATCATTAGTCAATTATGAAGAAAAGTTTGAAGACACATTTGCTTTTGGTATTGATGAAAATGGAGTGAAGATTGCGGGGAAAAGCATTCTCACTAATGGGAAAGTCTCCTTTGATAATGTTTTTCATGTTGAACGTTTGCAATATAACCTTTTGAGCATATCAAGAATGTGTTATAAAGGTTATAAAATTGGATTGGATGAATCTCATTGTTTGATTTTGAAACCTGAGTTTGTGATTCCACCTGACATTATTATATTGATGGCATCTAGAAATGGAAATTTATATGAACTGAGAATGAAAGATGTCGTTTCTAGAAGTGGAACATGTTTTGCCTCCAAAGCATCTGAAATGAATCAAAACTATGGCATGGAAAGTTTTGACATGTGAATCTCAAAAACATGAACAAACTTGTTAATGGTGAACATGTTATTGGTTTACCAACAAGAGAGTTCAAGCAGAATAATAAATGTATTTCATGTCAAAAAGGGAAGCAACAAAAATCAACTCACAAAACGAAACTCATAAACTTCATTAAACAAGTGTTTGAAATGCTTCATATGGATCTCTTTGGTCCTGTAAGTGTTCCAAGCATTAGCAAAAAGAGGTATTGTTTGGTGATTATAGATGATTATTCAAGATTCATATGGGTACTTTCTAGGTTCAAAAGAAGAAGTTGCAAAGTTGATTAAAAGTTGTGTAACCAGGATTGAGAATCCGTTAGATGCAAGGGTTAAAGTTATGAGAAGTGACAATGGCTCTGAGTTCAGGAATGGGACAATGTCTAAATTTTGTCAAGCTAAATGAATATTTCAACAATTCAGTGCTCCTAGTACTACTGAAAAAATGGTGTTGCGAAAAGAATAAATATAATATTAATTGAAGCGGCAAGGACCATGCTTGTAGATGCTTATTTGCCTGTAACATTTTGGGTGTAGGCAATTAACACTACATGTTATGTTCAAAACAGAGTCCTTCTAACAAAAGACAAGACGAAAATCCCTATGAGATTTTTTACAAAAGAAAGCGCTACATCAAGTTTCTCAAGCCATTTGGTTGCAAATGTTCTTTGTTAAACACAAAAGATTATTTGAACAAGTTTCAATTAAAATCATTAGACTGTTTCTTTGTTGGTTATTCTTCACACTCAAAGGCATATAGAGTTTATGTGAAAGATCATTTGAGTGTGATTGAATCATTTGATGTCAGTTTTAATGAGAATCAGTTCAACACTGTTGATGGAGCAACATGGTTGTTTTATCTAGAGAAGTTGATCAAATCTTTCAAAATCTATCTCGAAGACATTGATGAAAATTCTTATAGAACAAAGTGTTCCTGAAGTAACTTCTGAAAATAAAATTGAATTAGACAAATTAAATACTAAAGTTGCTGACGAAGATCATGAGTTTTACTGTAACAGGAACATTTCTGAAGAAAATCAAAATGAAGTTGAGAAAAATGTACAAGTTGATCATCCACAAGATCAAGAAAATCATGACATGAATAATGATCAAACAAGTTGCCCACAAGATCAAGACCAAAATGAAAGATAATCAAGATTTGAAACTTTGTTTCAAAGCTTGAACATGGCAAATGATGTTGCATCAACATCAACTCATAATGTTGAAGAAGCTGAAATGAACAATGAATCACAAAATTTGATCATTGAAGAACCTGATCTTAATGAATCAAATATGGATTCAAATTTAACTTCAAATCAAATCATTCAAACTCCTTATGTTCAAAGAGATCATTCGGCTGAAAACATCATTGGTGAAGTCCATGAAAGAGTGACCAGAAGTGCATCTGAAACTACAAATATTTGTTCATACTCCTGCTTTCTATCTCAAATAGAACCTAAGAACATTGTTCAAGCTTTGAAGGAAAATTGTTGGGTAGAAGAAATCCTGGAAGAGTTAGCACAATTTAGAAATCTGGAAGTCTGGGAACTAGTAGACAAGCCTAGAGGAAAATTTGCAATTGGTACCAAGTGGGTTTTCAGAAACAAGAAGGCTGGAAGAGGGCTTGTAATGAAAAACAAGGCAAGATTAATTGCACTTGGATGTCTACAAGAAGAAGGGATTGACTCTGAAGAAGATTTTGCTCCTGTAGCAAGGCTAGAAGCAATTAGAATCTTCTTGGCCTATGTTGTATCAAAGAATATAAGAGTGTGTCAGTTAGATGTTAAATCTGCTTTCTTTAATGGTAAAATAGAAGAGGAGGTGTATGTCACTCAACCTCCAGGTTTTAAGAAACCTAATTGTCTAAATAGAGTATATAAACTTAACAAGGCTCTATATGGACTACATCCAGCTCCAAGAGCTTGTTATGATGAGTTGTCTAGTCATCTACTTGCTAATGGTTTTCAAAGAGGAGCCATTGACAAGACCTCTTCTACAAGAAAAGAGGAAGATAATTACTTCTACTTCAAGTTTATGTTAATGATATCATCTTTGGATAAACTAATGAACATATGTGTTTAGAGTTTGAAGAGGTCACGAAGTCTAAATACTGTATGAGTTCTGTGGGAGAGATGAATTTCTTCCTTGGATTGCAAGTTCAAGAAAACATGGATGGAATATTCATTTGTCAATCCAAGTATGTACAAGAAATCTTGAACAAGTTCAAATGCCAAGACTTGATGATTTCTTCTACTCCAATGAACACACATGAGATGATGGTAGCTGATGAAAAGAGGGAGCTTGTGGATTAACATAAATATAGAGCTAAGATTGACTCACTTGTGTATCGACTACTTCAAGACCAGATATCATGTTTGTTGTGTGTGTGTGTGCAAGATTCCAAGCAAATCCTAAAGTATCTCATACGACTGATGTCAAGAGAATCTTTAAATACCGGAAAGGAAAGCCTAACTTGGGTATTTGGTATCCCAAAAACAATGCGTTTGATCTCCTTGCCTACACAATAGTGACTATGATGGATGCAATATGAGCAGTAACACAACATCAGGTGGTTGTCAATTCATGGGAGATAGGCTGGTATCATGGCAGTGCAAGAAGCAAACAACTTTTTCAATTTCAACTGCTGAAGTTGAATAAATTGATGCATCTGCTTGTTTTGCTCAAGTCCTCTGGATTTAGAATCAACTACTTGATTACAATATGAATTACTTGAACACTCATATTTTCATTGATAACACTGCTGCTTTGTTCATTGTGAAAAACACTATTCAACACTCAAAGACCAAACATCTTGAAATCAGGCACCATTTCATCAGAGATTGCAATGAGAAAGGACTAACAGAAACTATAAGTGTTGGAATCGGTCTACCCAAGACACATATTATAATAATATAATTGATGTGGCTAGTACGTTATGATCCAAGTCGGGTCATACCCAATAACAAGCAAGACAAACGCCATATTATTTATTGTAGATATGATCTAACAAATAAATATTAACACTTATGATATATAGAAAATGGGTTTCAAAATATTTTGCACTAGAGGAATCAATAAATTATATGGATAATTTATTTAGAGAGATTATCTTATGATATTATTTAAGTTGGTTAAAAGATATATATGATAATGGTTATGATATATTGCATGAAAGTTATGGCATGTTAAAAGTGTTACATGTCACAAAGTTTCATTAGACCTGCAACTAGTACATGGAGTATTAGTCATGTGACTAGTACGTGGAATATTAGTGTGTTTCTAGGAAAGAAAGAGAAAATATTTTCTTGTAGGACCAGCCATTTTGGGGGGAAATTCCCACCCTTTTTGTTTAAATTAATTTTCTCTTTATATCTTTCTTGGGACACAACACAAGATACAACCATACACATTGCATGCAATATTACTCTCTCTCTCTCTCTCTCTCTCTCTCTCTTCTCTCTTGAATTCAGCCAAGAAGAAGAAACACAGGGAAGAAATTTTGTGTGCAAGTGTTATTAAATCCTAGCAAGACAAGGTGTTTGTTGGTGGATTGGGGGTATACAAGCTTGAGGCACTTCTCCCTTGAAGGCTAACTATTCAGCCATCATCTTCTTCATTCTCCTTACACCTTGAAAGGTTGTATTACATAAACACCCTGTGGTTGTTGATTTTGGTAAGCATGTAATTTCGTATATGGATACGAGGATTGGGATTTACATATAAAATCGGTTTTATACAAATCTAAATAAAAAGATTTAAAACAAATTAATCCGCTAAATTTTCATATAAATGGGTTTATTTGACTTTGATAATCTTGTTAAAACCTAACAATGGCATCAAAAGCCGCTTATCCGGATACATGCTTCAATAGATCTAAATATTTTTTGGGTTTTATGGTGTGGTTCACCATATGGCCAAAATTTTTTTGGTTTTGGTTACCCCTTGGTTTTTCAAGATTATGCTTTCCATGCATGTGATAATCTTGAAGAATTAAGTCATTTGGATGATTGGTTGTTATGTTTGGACAAAACCCGAAACTTTCGGTTTTCTTGTCCTTGGCCGAAAGTTTGAGGTTCAAAAGGGGAACCATTTTATACATGTAATACGTGCATATTTGGATGTGCATTTGAATGTACATAACCTAGCCATGACCTTGTGTTTCGATGTGTGTTTGTGTTGGGATTTATTCAATATGGTTGTAAAATTCATTTATTTGGGTTTGTAATCTATTTATTTATTTATTCATATTGGTTTGTAATAATAAGTAGATTAGTTGTATTTCTTTTACTAAAGAATATGCACACAAAGTTAGGGTTTTGGTTTTGGGTGTTAATGGACCTCATAGTCCAAGATGGGATTCTAGCCCAATAACCAAAGCCCAAATTTGGAGGCCCATGGAAGCTAGGAGCTGAAGTTGGAGCCCAAAAGGAAGCCCAAATAAAGTGGAGAAGTCACAACACGAAAGTGGACACTTGAGGCATTTGGATGTGGGATTAGGTGGAAGTTCACCGACACATGCCTTTTTTCATTTGGCCATTCCTTTGTTCATTTGGTTCCCTAGGAGAGACTTTTGGTACACTTGTTTCGGTCACCAATTGTGGCCAAGATTAGGTGGCTATGGTTATGAACTTGTGTTTGTTTATTTATGCTTGCATGGTTGATTTATATTTTATTTTATCTTATTTGGATAAGGATAATTAACAAACTTAATATCAACAACTTGCATAAAATTGGTTCCTTAGAAATCATTAGGTAATAAAATTGATTTGATTAAAGGTTAATGATTTCAAAATAAAATCGGTTTTATTAAAAGGAACTTTGAAAATTGGTTTTCAAACAAAGTACCATACATTTGAATGCATGCAAAGCAAGGTACATAAATAGTTTTCCAATCTAGAATTTAAATAACTTAAAACCCTTTTAAAACAAGTTTAACACCATCCTTTTCTACAACACTCGAATCACTTGGGAACTCAATGTGGGATAAAGGTCACCTAACCACATTGGAGAAAACTTGTGAGTTTGAGGTGGGTTTGCCATATTTGTGGGATAAAGGTCACCTAACCACATTGGAGAAAACTTGTGAGTTAGAGGTGGGTTTTCTATATTCGCGGGATAAAGGTCACCTAACCACTTGTATGTGCAAATTCACATGTGTGTGTAAGTAGAACGACTTGATTTGGAAACTATGTGAATAGGGTCACCGAAGCATGGCTTACAAAGGTGTTGATGGGATTAAACTTGCCAACTAAACATATGATGTTTAACCGATCCCATAAAACTAGAAGTTGCAAGGGGTTGCAATCGTCAAACGTTGACTACCATGTTAATTCAATAGTAGGATAAAGGTCACCTAACTACTATGTGAATGTAACATTGGTTTCTAGATTTTAATCATTAATTGTCTTAGAGACATAAAGGGTATTAACGATTAGATTTATTTAAATGATATCGAAAATACTAAAATTGAGCTTTGTAAAATTTATGTAGATAACCGCAATCTACAACCCACCTAACGCAATTATCCCGCCCGTGCATAACCTATCACAAAGAGCTATAATTGATAAGGATCGTCTTCACTGTAACAATGGACTGGTATTGAAACTTGAGAATGGTTCTCAAGAAAGAAAAGAAATCTTATAATTAGACGATCTTGTTCCCGATGAACCAAACATTGACGAAGTAGATGTCTATAACGATTGGTTGAAATACATTGAGGATTAGGTGCAAGTTTCTTGTCTCATGTTGGGAACTATGATTCCCAAGATTCAAAAGGATTTTTAAAATCATGGGGCATATGACATGATCACTCAGCTTAAGGAAATTTTCCTTACTCAAGTTAGGTGGAACGCCCTTTGAAAGGATTCAAGCGCTTCATGCATGTCATATAGAAGAAACACAATCAGTGAAGAGGCATCACTCGGAACCTAAAGCAAAGGTTACTAAAGGTAAGGGACACGTCAAGGGTAAGGTCAAAGGGAAAGCTAAAGCGGAACCACCCAAACCAAAGGAAAAGAATCTAAAGGTTAGCTTAGATGACCCGTGCTTTGGTTGTGGTGAGATAGGAAATTGGAAGAGGGATTGTCCAACCTATCTCAAAGAGTTGAAAGACAAGAGGAATGCGGGGCTAACCTCGGGTACAACTTTCATGATCCATATTGATCTTAATGTTATTTCTTCAAACACATGGGTATTGGATACCGGATGTGGAACTCATATTTGCAATTTGTTGCAAGAGTTCAAAGAAATAAGCATTTCAAGAAAGGAGATACAAGTCTCTTCATGGGCAACAGAGCAAAAGTTGATGTCGAAGCCCAAGGAGACTATGCTTTGAAGCTTCCAAATGGTTTGGAAGTTGTTTGGAAAAACATTTTGTATGCTCCTAGTTTGACTAGGAACATTATCCTCGTTTCTCTTTTAACACAATATGATTATGATTTAAAGTTTGTGGACAATGGTATTTGTATTTTCATGAATAATGTCTCTTATTTTAAAAGCGATGCTGTCTAATGGCATTTATGAATTAGTTCATGATACTCAAAATGGATTTGAGTAGGCTTATCTTTAGCATGTGGCCTTGGTCACATAAACAAGGATCGCATACACACACTTCAAAAGAATGGTATTTTGGAATCAAATGATGATTCATTTGATAAGTGTGAATCTTTTCTACAAGGAAAGATGAACAAGGAACCCTTTAGTGGAAATAACGAAAGGGCAAAAGACTTATTTGGTATCATACATTTGGATTTATGTGGTCCTTTTAAGGCAATGACAAGGAATGGTGAAAGATACTTCATTACCTTTATTGATGATTATCGTCGTTATGGGTATTTGTACTTGTTAAGACACAAAGATGAAGCTTTTGAAATGTTCAAAGTCTTCCAAAATGAAGTAGAAAATCAACTCTATAAAACCATCAAAGTACTTCGTTCGGATAGAGGAGGTGAATACCTTAATGATGCTTTTCTAGATCATCTTAGGAGGTGTGGGATCATCTCACAACTTACTCCACCCGGAACACCACAACGTAATGGTGTGTCCGAAAGGAGGAATCGAACTTTACTGGATATGGTTCGATCAATGATGGCTAGAAGCACATTTCCTCTATCATTTTGGGGTTTCGCATTGCTCTCGGCAGCCCGTATTCTAAATATGGCCCCAACCAAGAAAGTGGACAAGACAACTTTTGAAATATGGCTTGGAAGGGTTCCATCATTATCATATTTAAAGGTATGGGGTTGTGAGGCTTATGTTAAGCACAACACCCAAAAAAAACTTGAATTCCGATCCACAAAGTGTATCTTTGAGGATATCCCATAGACTCTATGGGATATCATTTCTTGGAAACTAAGATCCTTATGGAAGGAACTAGTAGAACGGTGGAATTCGAGGAGGATTGAGAACCACAAGCCGATACACGATTGGTTGATACTAGCACTCAATAAGAGTTTGTTGAGAATGATCAAATGGTTGATCAAGACTCACAAAACGCTTGAAAATCTGGTAGAATTAGTAATCCACCCGAAAGATCTGGATTTTTTATGGATGGATACTATGTGGTAGATTTAGATGAACCCACCACATACCACGATGCAATGTCACAATCCGTTTGTGACAAATGGCTTGAAGTTATGAATGTTGAGATGCAATCCATGCATGACAACCAAGTATAGGATTTGGTTTTACCACCTCTTAACTCCAAGCCAGTTGAAAGTAAGTAGGTTTTCGAAAGGAAAACCGATATACATGGAAACTTGGATACTTATATAGCATGACTTTTAGCTAAAGTTTTTACTCAAACTCAAGGGGTTGATTATGATGAGACCTTTTCGCCCGTGGAAAAGCTGAAGTCAATTAGGATATTATTTGCCATAGCCAGATATTATGACTATGAGATTTGGCAAATGGATGTCAAAAACGCTTTTCTAAATTGACATTTTGAAGAAGATGTGTATATGGTTCAGCCCGAAGGTTTTGTCGATCCACAACATCCTAATAAAGTATGCAAGTTAAAGAAATAAATCTATGGATTGAAACAAGCATCTAGAAGTTGGAATCACTGTTCTGATGAAGAGGTCAAGAAATTTGTATTCATCAAAAACGCTGATGAGGCTTGTGTGCATAAGAAAGCTAGTTGGAGCATCATTACTTTCTTAGTATTGTATGTTGATGACATACTATTGTTTGGGAATGACATTCCAATCATGGAAGGTGTAAAAGCCTGGCTTGGGAGTTGTTTTTCCATCAAAGATCTTTGGTGAAACCGCCCATATTTTGAGAATAAAGATCTATAGGGATAGATCAAGGAGGTTGATAGGCTTAAACCAAAGTGCAAACATTGATAAAATCTTGAAAATGTTCAAGATGGAGAACTCTAAGAACGACTTGGTACCTATTCAAAGAGTAACGATATTGAGTTTGTCTTAATGTCCAATCTCAAAGATGATCAAGAGAAAATGAACGTTATCCTATATGCCATGATATGCACTAGACCGGATGTGTCACGTGCTTATAGCATGACAAGTAGATACCAACAAAATCCGGGAAGTAGCCACTGGATGGCGGTTAGGACTATATTGAAATACCTTAGAAGGACTAAGGATATGTTGCTAATATATGGATCTGGTGAGCAGGAACTCGTTGTAAAGGGTTACACGGATGCGAGTTTCCAAACTAATCGAGATGATTCACGATCATAATCAGGATATGTTTTGGTTATGAATGGTGGGGCAAGTCTCTTGGAAGAGCACAAAAGAAGATGTGGTAGCATTGTCTACCATTGAATTGGAATACATCGTTGCCTCATTTGCAGCTCAAGAAGCTGCATGGATAAGAAAGTTCATTGCCGACATAGGGGTGTTCCATACCATTCGGGAACCTCTAGAGATATTTTGTGACAACGAGGGTGCGATTGCTCAAACAAGGAACCCCGTGCACATCAAAAGACAAGGCACATTGAGCAGAGATTCAACTACATAAGGGATGAAGTTGAAAAAGGAAAGATATGTATTAGCAAAGTTCACACCGATCAAAACATTGCGGATCCACTCACGAAGCTCCTTGAGAGTCCGAAGCATGAGGGTCATACTTGCGCCTTAGGACTTCGATATTCTAGTGATTGGATTTGATCTATTTTGTATTTGGATATCGGAACAATTGTTATTTTGACTCATTCATATGATTATGGTTTATGATTATGATATTATGAGTTATGTTCCATTTTAGCATTACTAAATCCGTGAATAAGTTAATTATTCCAAATGTCCGTAGTCATTCGTATTTTTGGGAACAAATATGAAGGTAAGACTATTATGAACTTGGATTGGTGGATATTCATAAGGTATGAATATAGAGCTAGGGTATGCTGCCAAAGTTCATAGATATTTATGGGATGTAAATATTGGACTGACCCACCCTCAAATGTTAGTGCACGGAATCCATGTGATTGGTGGTCATAAGTAAATTTGAGTACAAGCGAATATCATAGTATCCTCCGACCTGAGATACATATTGGGTCTTGATATTCACCAAATATTATGCTTTGACTTAGTTCTTCACTTCTAAATATCTCATCAGATCATTTCTGATCATCAGAGTATTTTCTTTGTATTTGTTTCTTCTCCTATTCGTTAACTCTCTCTTGTGTGGATTTGTAGACACTTTCAAGATCTTCATAGTTCATGTGGCTCAACTATTTATTAGAGAAGTTGTGCAGCCTTAGGTATGCTAGATATTTCTGTGTAAACCTATTTCTTTTCTCTCTCATCTTTCTTACTTCCTCTCTCTTTTTCTTAACAACAAATCCAGTTGTTCTTCATTTAATTCTACCAACTCTTTAAATCTAAAACCATGTCCCATTAGTTGCACAATTCTGGGAACTTCCCTCTTTATTTCATCAAGTCTTTCTTGGATGTTCTCTCTGAGTATGTCAGTTAAGTCCATTTGAGGAGAATCATGAACTTCTTCATTATTTTCATCCATCTCATCATCCTCAGCATCAGCCTAGTCATTTGAGGCATCAATCTGTGGCTCATTCACATAATCTATAGGTTTCACAACTTGCAAAGGTACTACATTGATTACCCCTTTCTTCTTTTTAGGCAAGGCTTCATCAGGGATTTTATTCACTCCTAATCTTTTTCTTTTCCTTACATATCTCAACAGATAAATTAGCAAGCTCCTTTCATCCCTTTTTATTTCATTAATTAGACTTGATTCATCATTTTACTAGCTTTCTTCACCATATCTTCTTGAATAGTTTATCCATCAAGGTCAGTCACCAACTGCATATCTGATTTTTTAGTTACAGATTTAGCAACGGAATTGGTTATTTCAGGTTAGGAATCTGATTTGATGTTTGTTCAGGGGTTTTAGGTTTTTGAAATTTATAAATGACAATGGCCAGTGCATTTTCAGCTTCTTCAACTTGTTGTAGCCTCAACAACCCCTCAATCACTTCATGTTCAACTTCCCTTTTGTCTTCTTCTAGTTTCTTTCTCAACTCACATTCTTCCAACATTATTCTTTGTTCTTCCAATTCTTTATCTGTTAGATATCTGCTAAGCATATCTCTTTTGAATCCACTCTCCAACAATCTTATCATGTCTTTTAATCCCTTCTTTAACTGATTCATCAACGAAGAGTAGCTCATCTTTAGACTCAATCTTCTTTGTATAAGGGTTGCCGTTGGCCTTCATGTTAAGCAACAACTTTTCCCTTGATTCTTCTTTTTTTATCATCTTCAATTTCAAGTCTTGACGGGCCTACTTCCCTCACCACTGTGGGTGGGAAGTAATCTGGGAAGTCATCAGTCTCACTAAATGAATCATTCAATTCATCATCAACCTCTTTCTCTTTTTCAACCAAAATTAATGACTCAATGTTGTCAAAGTCTCCATTGAGTATTTCAAGGTTAGAATATTTTTTACTTTTATCATCGGCATCTTCAGTATTCACAACATCATCAATTATCACATTCTCAACAATATTTTCAGCAACCATGTCATTATTTCCTTCCTCCTTATTTTCCACATTCATCTCATCCTCCTGCATATTCACATTAACATTTTCGGTTTCATTCACAATTCCACCCTCTCACCTATGTCATAATCTTGAACTATATCATAAGAGATATCAGCATCATATCCTCCATTATCCTCCTCATCTTTTCTTTCATCCTCATCCTCCTCACTCCCATATACTTCTCCCAAGATTTCAACACATTATCAGCATCAACACCAGAAATAGGTAAATTCTCCCCCCTAAGCCACTAGGGCTTGAATTTTTTGTAAAGCCTGCTCTAGTTGAGATTCTAGATCAGTGTTTCTATCTTTCAAGGCTACATTATCCCTCCGCAAATCATATATTTCTATTAAAACCTTCATGTGTCTATCAAGAAGAAGTCTCATTCTTGCATCAGGGGATGGTTAGTTTATTGGTGAAAAAGGAAATGGATCAGGTGATTGGGTTGGTTGTGTGGTGTGAGGTGGGCTTTTAAAGATGTTTTCACTTGAGTTTCGCAAATGATGGCTTATGAGATGGGATGGAATGTATTATGGTATATAAGTTTCAGGTTCAAGTATGTTTGGGTTTCAGTTTCAAGGGTTTGGGTGTGGGGTTGTGTTTGAGTTTTAAGTTGGGTTTGGGTTTGGGGTTCAAAGGTTAGGGATTGTGGTTCAAAGGTTTGAGTTTGTGGTGATGTTGGTTGTGATGGAAAGTATGGTTCATAAGGTTGGTCTTGGTGTGGTGGTGAAGGGATGTATGGTTCATGGGTATAGTCTTGATATGGTAATTGGTTCTGTGGTGAGGTAGGTGGTATAGAAACAACGTTGTCAGTCTCGCCCTCAACTGCTAACACAACTTCATGCACAACATTGTTAACATTATCATTCTCATCCTCTTTCTCTCTCTATCTCCTTCAACAACAATATTAACATCTTCATTATCATCATCTCCACCATCATCATTCTCATCATCAGAGTCTGATATATCATTATCATCTTTACTCCTACTACTTCCCTCATCACTAGTTACTCTTGGTGACTCTGTTACCTCCATAATCTCCACTTCATGGTCTACCAACTATGGTATATTATCATATTCCACATCATGGTTAAAATGGCTAGTTGGACCCAATCTTTTAATACTTTTATACACATTTGGGTCTTGGAGCACATGTGTAATTCCAGATATCAAAGATCATTCCCCAGCTTTCTTAAGTTCACCACCAGTCCATTGAAGATCATTCTTGAAAAACTAAAAGGCCTATTATAAACAACAGCAACTATGGCTGTAGATATTTCCCTACTCATTAGGGTCCAAGTACCCTTCTTGGTGTAAACCCTTGAATTTTATGATGGATCATGATTCGTTATAAGACCGGGAACATTCCTTTCTTAAATTGGCCTTCGTGTACATTCCCTTGATAACCCATGGTTTCTTCGAAGGTTCTCAATAGTCTCTGGATAGTATACGACAATTGAACCTTTAGATCATCATGAAGTTGAAGGCTTGCTCTGATCAGGTTCTCGATTATTTCCACTTGCCTTCCAGCCATTGTGGCATCAATTATGTGCCAATTTATGTCATCTTCCAATTGTACTTATCTCTATAAAACAAGGTGATGATTTCTGTTAATCACAGGGCTTTCAGTTAAAGCAAACTGAAGATTAGAGCATTTCAGCCATTGCATCATTAGCTCCACATGCATATTCTCCTCAGTAATATGGAGAAAGGCGCACAACATGTTTCTACACAAGCACATACAAAAATACTTTCAGAGTGAAATAAGTCATTAAAGTTCATTACTTTATCATGCATCAAGTGAAATTTGAAGAAAAAAATATAAAGGATAATCTTTATGAACCTGTTCTTTAACAAATTAATAACCTTCATAGAAAACAGAGATGTCAGTAAATATAAAACAGAAACCCGAAACTAATACAATGACTGTCGGAAATCATTCAATTTAAGCTTACCGGGTCGGAATTAAAAGGAGGGCAAATTTTGGGTAGGAATTTTGAGCAACGATTGGGTATCTAGGTTACGAGCAAGTGGATAATAATGCAAGAGAGAAAGAGGGAAAAGGTGAAAATGAAAATTTTTCTAAGTCCCCCTTTTATGGTGTACCTTTGTGCATTTGGAAGTGGGTTTTAAATGATTTTTGTCCATTACTACATGAATACTGCCAAAAACCCAGATTTCAAATATTTTAGAGAACGTATTCAGGTATATTCAACACATAAGTAAAGCTATACTTTAACAAGTATATTTGGCACATTTACCATGTTTTCTCGATAGAGCTAAACATTAAGTAAATAGTCAAGTTTACTCGAAAAATATTCATTTTGATCAAATTCAATCCAAAGTCAAGAAGTATGCTTGAAATAAGTAAATTTCAACTAAAACACCCAAGTTTACTCGAAACACCTATTCAAACATATTTAGACATACTTATCACACATTCATCAGGTCTACACAAATGAGATGACTTTCTAAAACAACCAAAATTTCTCGAAAGTACATATTCATCAAAGTTTACTCGAAAATGTATGATCAAACATATTCATAACAAAGAAGTATCAAGTATGCTCGAATGAGTTAAACTTCAAATAAAAACACTTAAGTATACTCGAAATTTTAAAAGCATCAAAGCTTACTCAAAATTACATATGTAGACATATTCAAAGTGAAATGCAACACTTTTTGACTTAAACCGTTCAGCAAACAGTTTTCTCATTATAGTTCATAGTTAAGAGCAAATGGTGCACAATGAGATCAAATTTCAGTTTAATCTTTTCAAATGTTTTTCTCTTTTACGAAAAAATCTCAACATGGGATCATATTGATTAAGTCACCTTTAAATACTTCATTCTCAGCATTATTACGACATAATAGGCAAGTTAATAGCAGGTATTAACTTAGCACACATTTCATTTCTTTGGTGATATGCTTAAGTTCAACTAGTTGCATAATACATAAATGGATAACTTTATTGCACTATGATGTTTCATATCTTTTCTCAAGGCTTATTTGGCTTTCACCAGATCAACCCATTTGACTTCAACCCACTGATATTTGGTCAAAATATTTTTTAATGACAGAATATTAAATTTTCTTATTATGTTTTTATTTCAAAGCTTTACAAACATTTGAGGTTGAACGTTGGACTTACATGCCACGCAGTTCGGACTTACATGCCTTTCATTCAAGGTGTTTAAGGACTTATAATGTGTCACGCTCCGAAAATCTCATAATAATAATTTCAGTGGAAGTCTTTACAACTAAACAAATTTTCGGACGGTGATAATTGTTGTAACGAATAGCCAATCATAAAAACACAACGTTTAATATTATATTATACATATTTGATAAACATCAGAGTTTACATAATTTTTATTATTAAAAACTAACATAACGGTCCCATTCTTTTATTCAAACACCGACGCCTCGCTCCACGCCTTCACACGAAACCGTCATTTACCTGCAAAACATTATCAAATAATATTTGGGTCAACACGAATGTTGGTGAGTTATTCCCGAGAAAAACTTATTATATAAATATAGACAATTTATATATAAACAACATATGAATATAATAGTGTACGGCCATTATACTCCCAACAATACCGATCTTTACACGGCACAACACAATAACGAAACCTACATTATACCTTTAAGCACAAAAAGCGTTAGTTGTAAACTAGCTAAGAATACAACGCGTGTATGACTACCAATTTGATAACTCGAAACGTACCATATTTGAAATATTCCCACTTTTAACCCAACGCGAATGGAAGTCGGGGGCGTCACCCCGATAGATCTACCAACATTTATGTGCCCTCAATTCGGTTAACAGTTATTTAACCAAATTGATTCATCCCACAATAATGACAATTTGTAAAGTATAATGCACTTTCAAAACATATATATAAATACGAATATAAGTATACAATATTCTTTTCGGAGGAAGAACTCACCTTTGAATCCGATGTTTGTATAAACGCTCGTGTCCTATATTAGTACACGTTCGTTAATTTTAAGTTCGGGTTTGACAAAAATTGGTTAACTATATACATGTTTGACCAATATATATATATATATATATATATATATATATATATATTCTTATTATAAAAATCCACACAAGCACACAACACATAAAGTTTACTACTTATAATTCTATAAGTACGCACTTAAAAATATAAACAAGTAATAATCAACTAATAATTGTTTTATTTAATAATTTAAATTAATTATTAAAATTTATAAAAATTATTACCTTTTTTTGCTGGAGTGTTTTAAAAAAATTTAAATTATTATTTTATTTAGAATTTTGACTCTATTATAATCGGTTTTGTCGGTTTTGCCGGTTTCGTCGGTTTTGAGCTTTACTTTTTATATAGTTTTTAGTCAAGTTTTATTAGTTTTTCAATAAAAATGTTATGGTTTTTATTTTGTTGCCAATTTCTTAAAAATGCCAATTTTTAACGTTTTAGTGTCGGTTTTCGCGACACGAACCGGGTCGGTTTAAGTTTTGCTATTCTTGACATTTCTTATACTTTAACTTATGTTAAAAATAAGAATATTATGACTTTAGGAGCTTTTCTAAATCAGTTCCAAAAATTCATGTCGGTTCACTTTAAAAGTCGAACTTTCTGACTGTTAAAGTCACCGACAAGCTATTTAAGTCACAATGTCAAAACCAAACCATTTGGTACAGAAAATATACATATAATAACAAGTAATATATTATAATATCCATGTTTGATCATCTAGCACCAAGTATGCACACAAAACAATTCTTTTTCTACACATGCTCAAGCCTTAACTGTTTTCAACTATACAATGAACATGTTATTTCTATAATCTCTACAAGGTGTTTATGCATCAAAATTTCCAGATCTTAACAAACCATAATATAGTCCTACTCCATCCCATTATCATCCTTTAAACAAACACATTCTTGATTCTTTAACAACAAAGTTTCTATTACTAGCAAGTAGCAATTTTTAACAAACTTATTATTATACCAACCATCTTTACAATAGAGTTTACTAAAGTAATCATAACCACAAGTTTTTAATTATCCACACAAGGTTATGTTACTTATCAAACCATCTTAGAAAACATCTTGTACAATTTACAAAGTTTCTTATATTAGCAAGTCTTAACACAATTTCTTGTTTATTTAAGTTGCCATGTTTCATGCATCCTAGTACTTCTAGTAGATTTTATTCCTTTTTACATGTCCCATTCAATCTATTAATTTGTCATTTACAATCCATATAAAAATCAATACAAGACAAGTATAAGCTTTATGATCAAAAATCAAATTTTTATATTACTTGCATGTGTAAGTAACTTTTCAAAATAATCAAATCTCTACACTTTTGTCAACCCTTTTCCAAGATCATATTTACCTTTTCAAAACCATTATTACTATTACTTACAACTTTTCAAATACTTTTTAATAAATCAACCAAGTGGTTTTTTTTTTTAAATTATCACTTATTCTTAACCATTTTAACATTTAACAAGATTACAACTTCAATCCAACACCCAAACCAACACCCATGGCTCTAATGGGTGTTTTTACCCATAATCCATTTCCAATATTTTGACCATTTACACATTTACTTCCATTATTAAAACAATCCTTAACCCATTTGTTAACCAAAATCAAGTAACATCAATGTGGATAATCTATACAAGCTATTATGCATCCATAACAAGTCCTATAATCGACAAAACCCATCTTATACATTCACATGCAAACTCACGCGTCACATGCATGCATACATCCATATTATACTTGCATGCACAATATCAAGCATACCAAAATCAAGCTTTAAACATCAAATAACAACTAATATACACAAATCTTGAAGTGGGTTACCTTGGATTTTCGGATTTGGTGTCTTAGGAGGTGATAATATGGCCTTAAGTTAGTTTATGACTCCTTCTTTAGCTTCCTAAACTCCTATTTTGCTTAAGCTTCCATCAAGAACTCATAATCTTCAACAATGGTGGGTATGGTGATTTTGAAATACTGAGATGGTGGAATGATGGTGGTGATATATGTATATATGGAGAGAGAGATGAGTATAGGGTTGATGAGTTGGTATATAGGTAAATGTGTTGGAGGATGGTGAGGTTTACAAGTAATCTCATAATCATTGTATGTATGTATATATTAATATAATAATACAAGTGGGTGGTTTTGTGGGAAAATTGGCGGCCGAGAGAGGGGCAAGGGAGTGGAAAAGTTGGTTGTAAAATGATAACATATGGTATTATCTAGGTATTAAGGTTTAACATATCACGTAATTTATCTAGCCAAACGACTTCCGTTTCTAATAATTTTTATCAGACTTTGAACGAAATTAGATTACAGTCATTGTCTGTCTAAAAACATAATTTTCTGAGAAACTTGATGTTGGGTCCTTACGGTGTCCCCTACTGGCTTTCGGTTACTTATTTTCTAATTTTCGCGATTCAATCCTTCTGAAATTAAGTTTATATACTATCTCTAATATCTTAACATAAAATTTAATTTTTCGAGGTCGTCTTGACATGTTTATGAATTTATCTGTTTTGAGATATTACCTGGTGTCAATCTATACAGTGTCAGCTACATGACAAAATTTAACTTTTTCCAATTCCATATTTTAAAACTCAACTAAAATCAAAGACTTTAGGTAAAAATATTATTCCTATATATTTATCTTACTAATTAATACGCGATTACGGTTAAGATAATTACCAGATTAGTCTAATTTTTGGCGGTGGTCACATTCACCCATCCTTTTAGAAATTTCGTCCCGAAATTTAGGATTTAGTACTGGTTTCGGTTTCTACTAGGAAGAGGTGAGGTATTTCGCCTTCATTTGATCCTGACATTCACAAGTGAACTCGGGATCAAATCTTGAATTCCAGCGGACTTTGACTAGCTTAATCCTGTTACGTCTTAGCTTCCGAATTTTCCAGTCCATGACTTCAACAGGTTCTTCTACAAATCGAAGCTTATCATCAACCCTTATGTCTTCAATAGGAACAATCAGCGATTCGTCGGATAGACATTTCTTCAGGTTGGATACGTGAAATACGTCGTGTATTCCACTGAGTTCCGAAGGTAGGTCGAGTCGATAGGCTACCGGCCCTACTCGTTCGGTGATTTTGAACGGTCCAATGTATCGTGGGCTTAGCATTCCCCTTTTACTAAATCTGACTATGCCTTTCCAAGGCGATACCTTTAGTAACACTTGGTCTTCTACCTAAAATTCCAACGGTCTCCCGCGATTATCCGCATAACTTTTCTCTCTGTCGGCTGCAGCTTTTAACCTATCCTTGATCTGAAAGACCGTATCGGTGGTCTCTTGGACAATTTCAGGTCCTGTAAGTTGCTTTTCTCCGACTTCTGCCCAACAAGAGGAGATCGACATTTCCTTCCGTACAAAGCTTCAAATGGAGCAGCTTTAATACTGGAGTGATAACTGTTATTATAAGAGAACTCAGCTAACGGCATATAAGTATCCAAACTACTTCCGAAATCAATGATACAGGCTCGCAACATGTCTTCCAATGTTTGGATAGTTCTCTCGCTTTGCCCGGCTGTCTGAGGATGATAGGCAGTGCTCAAATCTAAGCGAGTTCCTAGGGATTCGTGAAGAGATTGCCAAAAACGAGAAACAAAACGACCATCTCTGTCAGAAATGATCGAGACAGGTATGCCATGGTTGGCTACGATCTCTTTCAGATAAAGCTGAGTTAACTTTCCCATTCTGTCTTTTTCTCTAATGGGTATAAATTGTGCGGATTTAGTTAATCTATCCACAATTACCCAAATTGCATCATGACTTCGCGGCGTAACTGGCAGTTTGGTTATGAAGTCCATGGTATTATTATCCCATTTCCACTGTGGGATCTCTGGTTGTTGCAGTAGTCCAGGCGGTCTTCTATGTTCAGCTTTCACTTTGGAACATGTCAGGCACTTGCTGACATAAACGGCTACTCTTTTCAAGTTAGGCCACCAATAATGTTCTTGGAGATCATTGTACATCTTGGTTGATCATGGGTGGATCGAATATCCAGACTTATGCGCTTCGTCTTGAACAAGATTACGCAGATTTCCATAGAGTGGTACCCAAACTCGATCAATTGGATATAGTGTTCCATCAGACTTTGTGACAAGTTCATTTTCAAGTCCTCGAAGTTTCTCAAACCTTACATTTTGGGGCTTCAAGGCTTCACGCTGTGCATCACGAATTCGAGTAGTGAGACTCGTTTGAATCGTCAACCCTAATGCACGAACACCCAGAGGATTTTCTCTTTCCTTTCGACTCAATGCATCAGCCACAACATTCTCTTTACCTCGGTGGTAACGAATATCACAGTCGTAATCATTGAGTAATTCTACCCATCGACGTTGCCTCATATTTAGCTCCTTCTGATCAAAGATATGCTGGAGACTCTTATGATCAGTAAATATTGTACATTTGGTTCCATACAGATAATGTCTCCAAATCTTAAGAGCAAACACAACAGCTTCCAGTTCCAAATCGTGCGTCGCTTAATTCTTTTCATCTACCTTGAGTTGTCTGGACACGTATGCTATCACCTTGTCTCATTGCATAAGCACACAACCAAGACCTAAGCGAGACGCATCACAATATACTACAAATCCATCGGTTCCTTCTGGTAAGGACAAGATTGGCGCGCTACACAACTTCTGTTTTAAAATCTGAAAAGCTTCTTCTTGATCTTCGGTCCAATTATACTTCCTTTCTTTCTGGGTTAATAGCGTCAAAGGTTGAGCTATTTTAGAGAAATTCTCGATGAATCTCCGGTAATACCCAGCAAGACCTAAAAATTGAAGCACTTCGGTAGGTGACTTTGGTGTCTCCCAGCTTTTGATTGCTTCAATTTTTGAGGGATCTACGTGTATACCTTGTTCATTAATCACGTGTCCAAGGAAGCGTACTTCTCTCGTCCAGAATTCACACTTTGAGAATTTAGCATATAGCTTCTCATCTCGTAGAAATTCAAGAATTAGCTTTAGATGTTGCTCGTGTTCCTTTTTAGTTCGTGAGTAAATGAGTATATCATCGATGAATACTATCACGAATTTATCCAAATATGGCTTAAAAACTCTATTCATGAGGTCCATAAACACTGCGGGTGCGTTTGTTAGACCAAAAGGCATGACTAAGAATTCGTAATGTCCATATCGGGTTCGGAACGAGGTTTTGTGAACATCTTCTTCAGTAACTCGCAGCTGGTGATATCCAGATCGCAAATCTATTTTTGAATAGGAACTGGATCCTTGTAATTGATCAAACAAGTCATCAATTCTCGGTAAGGGGTACTGATTCTTAATGGTCAGTTTGTTCAATTCGCGATAATTGATACACATTCTAAACGATCCGTCTTTATTCTTCACAAAAAGAACTGTTGCTTCCCACGGGGAAAAACTAGGTCTAATGAATCCTTTATCTAATAGCTCTTGGAGTTGGTTCGATTGTTCCTGCATTTCCGACGGTGCCAATCTATACGGAGATCGGGCTATTGGTGTTGCATCTTGAACTAAATCGATTCTTAACTCAACTTGTCTCGGTGGAGGTAATCCAGGTAAATCTTCAAGAAAAACTTCAGGGTAATCTCTTACTATAGGAATGTCTTCAATCTTTTGCCCTTCAGCTTTCGTATCCACAACGTTTACCAAAAATGCTAGATAACCCTTTCGTAACAGCTTGCGTGTCTTCATAATACTGGTAAGCTTAAGTTCTGCGTTACCTTGCTCTACTTGAATAGTCAATGTTTCACCACTTGGGAGTGGTAAACGAATCAACTTTTCTGAGCAAACGATTTCGGCTTGATTCTTGGATAACCAGTCCATTCCCATAACGACATCAAAAATCCCTAACTCGACAGGTAACAAATCGATACTGAACGTGTGGTTTGCTTAGAGGATACTACAATTTCGCACCACTTCACTGGTTTCAATCGTTTTCCCATTAGCTAATTCTATAGAATATTTGATATCTAATTTATTGGGTTCTATTCCAAGGAGGGGTTCAAATTGTTTGGAAACGAAACTTAAATCGGCTCCGATATCGGATAATACATAAGCGTAGTGTCTATTAATAAGAAACATACCAGTAACTACTGAGGAATCTTTCATGGCTTTCTTCGCATTTATCTCGAAGGCTCTACCTTTCACATTCTGATTTCTGAGCTTCGGACAGTCCTTTCGATAGTGCCCCATGTTTCCACACTCGAAGCATCCGGTATTCGGTTTTCCTGAACCGGACGGAGGGTCCTTACTGAAACAGTACTGAGTCTGGTATCCAAATCGATTACACTTCTGACATTTCCAACATTCCCCATTGTGACTCTTTCCACACCTGTTTCACTGAAAAGGTTGGTTCGCGCCTTTACTCGCGTTAGCCGTAAACATTCTCCCGGAATTTGGTTTCTTTCGGAATTGCCCTCCGGAGTTATCGATCCATTTCCTTTTCTGGTCGGCTGGCTTTGGAATTGCTCCAGAATCCTTTTTATCTAAAATGGAATCTACCAGCTTCTTACCCGTTATTTTCAACGTTCCCATTCTTACGGCATCATCGGTTAGAGTCTTTGCTAATTCTCGGGCAGATTGGATGGTGGTTGGCTTCGAGGAAGTAACCATGCCTCGAATTTCAGGCGCTAAACCCCAAATTTATCTCTCGATTCGAACATACTCTGGTGTAACCAGTCATGGTACCAGTCTTGCCAGTGCATTGAACCGAGAAGTATACGTGCCGATGTCTGCACCTTCCATCTTTAGTGTCCAAAACTCATATTCGATCTTTTGAAGCTCATTTCTAGGACAATATTCTTTTATAATTCCTTTAATTCATTCCAAGTTAGATTATAAGCTGCATCTTCTCCCATGTTTTGAATTAGTGAATTCCACCATTCCAAGGCTTTGTCCTCGAATGAACATACTCAGTACATGATTCGTTGTGCGGGTGTGCAATCACTAATTTTCATAACCGACTCCATCTTTCCTATCCATCTTACTATTTCAAGAGGTCCTTCGTCCCCGGTAAAATCTTTAGGCTTACATTCTTGAAAAGTTTTATAAGTGCACCCGGGCATGGGATTTCCTGTTTTAACATGGTTTGCTAATTATTATTGCTAATTATTATATTCTACTAATTAAAATGGAAATTATTATAAAATTTTTTCGACCTTTACAAAAACAATTGTACCATTTTGCGTTCCGGTTCCGACATCGTTTCGGATAGTTCGGTTCGTTGTTCGGTTCATGTTTTGTTGTTCGAGCGCCGCATTGACATGTTGCGCGATAAGTTGCGCCAACTCCTCTTGTGATGATGGCATTTCGGTTGCTAGGCTAGTCGTGGTTCTCCTTGTTTGTGGCGCCATGATTCTTTTACATAAATAAAATAATTTAGTTTACAACATAATACTTTAAACATGATTAAAATATTAAAGAACCGTAATGTCCCAAAAGGTTATGGTGGGGTACCTATTAATATTACACATAAACAAAATTGGTATAATATCTATTATACCTAATAGTCTTGGTATCCCCTACCAAATAAAAGTCTACAAGTCTTAATAACATACATCAACAAAACATTCATAACAAAAGGCAACAATAACAACCCTATTGGGGGGGGGGGGGTTTCATAAGGTAATGAACTTGAGGCTCCAACGCCCCAATCCTAGCTTCCAATACCGACATCTTTCGCTCTAGGTCCCTCATACAGATATCCATGTTGCACATGAATTTTGACAACGCGTCGATTGCCCAACCGTTTTCCACCCCTATTTATTCCGCGTAAAACAAACGAGTCTCGTGGTTGCACAATGTCACTTCGTGCATAGCCACTTTCTCATATCGTGAGACGTTTTGGTCATCTACAGTCAACTCTTTCCCTTTTCCACGGGGCGGTGGGGGCGTCTCTATGGCGAGCGGAACATAAAAGGCGGGAACTACCACATAGTCATCCATAGCCATTTTTCGGGAGCTCTCACCATGGTGTGGGCCCTGAAAGATGGGTATGGGATGAGACAAACCAATGGGCGGTGAGGGATCGGTCGGGGCTACGGGTGCTCCATGGGTTCCACTCTTGGAATCGGGGATATCAACAGTGTGAGGTGAAGTAATCTGTAATATAAAGTCCATACTTAGTAATCATAATAAAAATATGTAATCAACTAAATAAATATACACATATATTTACTTACACTTTTACCTTTGTTTCGTTAGGCGGGATCGAGCGTGTGTTTGAATATTTAGTTATAGTTTAGAAATTTTTAACTTTTCTAATTCACTATAACGATTGGCTCTGATACCAACCTCTGTCACAACCCGAAAATCTCAAAATAATAATTTCAGTGTAAGTCTTTACAACTAAACAAATTTTCGGGCGATGACAGTTGTTGTAACGAATAGCCAATAATAAAAACACAACGTTTAATATATATTATATTAAACATATTTAATAAACATCAGAGTTTACATAATTTTTATTATTAAAAACTAACATAACGGTCCCATGCTTTTATTCAAACACCGACGCCTAGCTCCACGCCTTCACACGAAACCATCATTTACCTGCAAAATATTATCAAATAATATTTGGGTCAACACGAATGTTGGTGAGTTATTCCCGAGAAAAACTTATTATATAAATTTAGACAATTTATATATAAACAACACATGAATATAATAGTGTACGGCCATTATACTCCCAACAATACCGATCTTTACACGACACAACACAATAACGAAACCCGTATTTTACCTTTAAGCACAAAAAGCGTTAGTTGTAAACTAGCTAAGAATACAACGCGTGTATGACTACCAATTTGATAACTTGAAACGTACCATACTCGAAATATTCCCAATTTTAACCCAACGCGAATGGAAGTGGGGGCGTCACCCCGATAGATCTACCAACATTTCTGTGCCCTCAATTCGGTTAACAGTTATTTAACCAAATTGATTCATCCCACAATAACGACAATTTGTAAAGTATAATGCGCTTTCAAAACATATATATAAATACGAATATAAGTATACAATATTCTTTTCGGAGGAAGAACTCACCTTTGAATCCGATGTTTGTATAAACGCTCATGTCCTATATTAGTACACGTTCGTTAATTTTAAGTTCGGGTTTGACAAAAATTGGTTAACTATATACATGTTTGACTAATATATATATATATATATATATATATATATATATATATATATATATATATATATATATTCTTATTCTAAAATTCCACACAAGCACACAATACATAAAGTTTACTACTTATAATTCTATAAGTACGCACTTAAAAATATAAACAAGTAATAATCAACTAATAATTGTTTTATTTAATAATTTAAATTAATTATTAAAATTTATAAAAATTATTACCTTTAGTTGCTGGAGTGTTTTGAAAAATTTAAATTATTATTTTATTTGGAATTTTGACTCTATTATAATCAGTTTTGTCGGTTTCGTCGGTTTTGAGCTTAAAAACGAACCGGTTGTTATTTTGTGAAAACTTTTAGTTTTAAATTATCTAAAACACTTTTTATATAGTTTTAGTCAAGTTTTATTAGTTTTTCAATAAAAATGTTATGGTTTTTATTTTGTTGCCAATTTCTTAAAAATTCCAATTTTTAACGTTTTCGTGTCGGTTTTCACGACACGAACCGGATTGGTTTAAGTTTTGCTATTCTTGACTTTTCTTATACTTTAGCTTATGTTAAATATAAGAATATTATGACTTTAGGAGCTGTTCTAAATCTGTTCCAAAAATTCATGTCGGTTCAAGCTATTATAAGTAACATCAATGTGGACAATCTATACAAGCTATTATGCATCCATAACAAGTCCTATAATCAACAAAACCCATCTTATACATTCACATGAAAACTCACAGGTCACACACATGGATGCATACATCCATATTATACTTGCATGCACATTATCAAGCATACTAAAATCAAGATTTAAACATCAAATAACAACTAATATACACAAATCTTGAAGTGGGTTACCTTGGATTTTCGGATTTGGTGTCTAAGGAGGTGATAATATGGTCTTAAGTTAGTTTATGACTCCTTCTTTAGCTTCCTAAACTCCTATTTTGCTTAAGCTTCCATCAAGAACTCCTAATCTTCAACAATGGTGGGTTTGGTGATTTTGAAATGGTGAGATGGTGGAATGATGGTGGTGATATACGTATATATGGAGAGAGAGAGAGGAGTATAGGGTTGATGAATTGGTATATAGGTAAATGTGTTGGAGGATGGTGTGGTTTACAAGTAATCTCATAATCATTGTATGTATATATATTAATATAATAATACAACTGGGTAGTTTTGTGGGAAAATTGGCGGCCGAGAGAGGGGTAAGGGAGTGGGAAAGTTGGTTTTAAAATAATAACATGTGGTATTATCTAGGTGTTAAGGTTTAACGTATCTCGTAATTTATCTAGCCAAACGACTTCCATTTCAAATAATTTTTATCAGACTTTAAACGAAATTAGATTACAGTCAATGTCGGCCTAAAAACATAATTTTCTGTGAAACTTGATGTCGGGTCCTTACGGTGTCCCCTACTGGCTTTTGGTTACTTATTTTCTAATTTTCGCGATTCGAACCTTCTAAAATTATGTTTATATACTATCTCTAATATCCTAACATAAAATTTAATTTTTCGAGGTCATCTTGACATGTTTATGAATTTATCTGGTTCGAGATATTACCCGGTGTCAATCTGTACAGTGTCAGCTACACGACAAAATTTAACTTTTTCGGGTTCCATATTTTAAAACTCAACTAAAATCAAAGACTTTAGGTAAAAATATAATTCCTATATATTTATCTTACTAATTAATACGCGATTACGGTTATGATAATTACTAGATTAGTCTAATTTTTGGCGGTTGTCACATAATGATACCCCACCTCTTTAGTTCTAGTTTAAACCCTCATGTTTGTTTTCTTTCAAAAATTTTGAACATTTATCAACTTTTGGTTGATGTTTAATCAACTGCTCAAACTTGTTCTTTGTCATATACATAAGATATTTCATTTTGAGTGATCAAATACCAACATGCTCGTGTATTACTAGGTAATTATTTTTCTGCCTATCATTCGAAGAGATTTATCTTGAAACATGCACCTTTCAACAATGTATCTCCACATCAAGTTTAGCATATTCATTATGTTTATATCACCTCAGTTTATATACATCATGGAAAGAAACCATACTTATCAGTGACTGCACTAATAGTCCTTTTAACCTATTAAATCCATATGATTGGTATAAATAATCAATCTACTATCATTTCCCAAATGGGTGGATCAATTTTCATTGAAAAACCTTTCAAGCTTCTATAAAGATTGAACTTAATAATCTTATCATTTCTCAACACCATTAACTTGCTTAGCTTGCCAAAAATGATTTTCTTTGAAAAAATATTTCATTTGCGCACACCAATTTGATTTTCAAAGAACAGTTTTTGACATAAGCATTCAATAACATATTTAAGAATAACCCCAAATAAATGGCATGCATTAACACAATCATACTAGACATAATGTCCTAAGCACATCATCATTTTTGATCATTCATTCAAAGTAGTATAAGATAAGCATGCATATTTAACATTTCAAAGCATATGCAGACACACTTATCAAGGCATCATGATCAGTTACTAACAAACATACCTAAGCATCATAGATACCAAAGCAAAGAATAGTCATTAAATCACACATCAGTTAAACAAATTCACCTAATCGAACATAGAAACACATTCAGCACATATCATCAATCAAACTTCAGTAGAGTTGGTCATGCCTAAAACTTTAATAGATAGTGAAATCTTGTTTTATCTAGTGGCTTGGTGAATAAATCTACCAAGTTATCACTAGTGTCAACTCTTTTCATTTCTATTAGACCTTTCTCGTTTCAATCTCTGATAAAATGGTGTCTACTTTCAATATGCTTGGTCTTTGAGTGTTGGACTAGATTCTTAACAATGAATAAAGTAGAAGTATTATCAATATAAACAGGAGTGTTCAAGTAACTCAAACCATAGTCCAGTAGTTAATTCTGAATCCATAGCACATGAGCATAGCAAGCAAATGCAACAATGTATTCAGCTTCAGCAATGGAGATTGAAATGGTTGTTTGCATTTTGTGTTGCCATGATACTTGTCTGTCTCCCGAGAATTGACAACCACGTGATGTAGACTTTCTACTCATGTTGCAACCATCATAATCACTATCTATGTAAGAAAATAGATCAAAAGCATGGTTCTTAGGATACCAAATTCCCAAATCAGGTTTTCCTTTCCGATGTCTAAAGATTCTCTTGACAGCCGTCATGTGAGAAACTTTTGGATTTAATTGGAATCTTGCACACACACATACAGCAAACATAATGTCTGGTCTTCAATTAGATACATCAACGATCCAATCGTAGCTCTGTGTTCATGTTCATCCACAGACTCCCCCATTTCATCAACTGTCATCTTTTCATGAGTGTCCATTAGAGTAGAAGCAGTCTTCATGTCTTGGCATTTGAACTAGTTCAAGATGTCTTGCACATACTTGGTTTGACAAATGAATATTCCATCCATCTTCTGTTGAAATTATAATCCAAGGTAGAAATTCATCTCTCCCATTGAGCTCATACAATACTAAGACTTCATAACTTCCTCAAACTCCAGACACATATGTTCATTTGTAGATCCGAAGATAATATCATCAACAAATAGTTGAACTAGAAGAAAATCTCTTCCTCTTTTCTTGTAGATAGTGTCTTATCAATGGCTCCCTTTGAAAACCATTCACAAGTAGATGGTTTGACAACGCATCATACTAAGTTCTTGGAGCTTGATGTAGTCCATATAGAGCTCTGTTTAGTTTGTACAGTCTTGGACCTTGAGTGGCATACACCTCCTCTTCTATTTTTCCATTCAAGAAAGCATATTTGACATCCAATTGAAATACCATTATATTTTTGGAAGCATCATAGGCTAAGAAGATTCTGATAGCTTCTAGCCTTGCTACTGGAGATAATACTTCTTCCAAATCAATTCCTTCTTCTTGTAAGCATCCTAGTGCAACTACTCTTGCTTTGTTCTTCATTACAATCCCTCTTTCATTCTTTTTATTTCTGAAAAGCCATCTGGTGCCTATTGCAAACTTTCCTCTTGGCTTATCAACAAGCTCCCACACATGCAAATTTTTGAACTGAGCCAACTCCTATTGCATAGCTTCCACCCAACTATTGTTTTTCAAGGCTTGAACTATGTATTTGGGTTCAATTTAAGATAAAAAGTAGGAGCACAAATAGATGTTTGCAGATTCGGATGAACTTCTTGTTACTCTTTCATGCAGATCACCAATTATGTTCTCAGTAGGATGATTTCTTTCTACAATGGAAGTTTGGATGATTTGACTTGAAGTAATTGTTGAATCAAGATTTGTATCATTGAGATCAGGTTCTTCAACGACCAAATATGATGTTGCATTGTTCATTTCAGCTTCTTCTTCAACAATATGAATTGATGTTGAAACAATATCACTTCCCGTGTTCAAGTTTTGAAACAAGGTTTCAAAGCTTGATTGTCTTTCAGCTTGGTCTTTATCTTGTTGATTATTAGTTTGTTCATTATTAAAGACATAATTTTCTTGATCTTGTTGACGATCAACAAGTTCATGTTGTTCTTTTTCAGATTCAACATCAGAAGCATTCTTATCAAAAGAAAATTCAGTGTCTTTATCAGCAACCTTGGACTATAATTTGTCCAAATCAACCTTCTTCTCTAAAGTAGCTTTAGGGACAGTTGTTCTATATAAAGTATCATCAAAGTCCTCATGTTAAAGTTTGAAGGATTTGATTAACTTATCCAGATCAAATAACCATGATGCTTCATCTAAAGATTCAATCACACTCAAATGATCTTTCACATAGACTCTTTAAGCTTTTGAGTGTGTGGAATATCCCACAAAGAAACATTCTAGATATTTTGATTGAAACATGTTCAAACAATCTTTGGTATTCAACAATGAACACTTGCAACCAAAGGGATTGATGAACTTGATGTAGGGTTTTCTCTTGAACTAAATCACATAGAATTTGTGTCTTGAATTTTGTTGTGAAGAACCATGTTCTGAACATAGCAAGCAGTGTTTATTGCTTCCGCCCAAAATGTAACAGGAAAGTAAGCATCTGCTAACAAGGTTCTTGCCGCCTCTATCAATGTTTTGTTCCTTCTTTCTGTAACTCCATTATGTTCATGAGATCTAGGGGCACTGAATTGTTGAAAAATTCCTATAGCATGTCAAAATTCAGTCATCACCCCATTCTTGAACTCAATCCCATTATCATTTCTCATGACATTCACCCTTACATCTAGTTGGTTCTCAATCCTTGTCACACAACTTTTAATCAATTCAGCAGCCTCATCCTTTGATTTCAGATATAAACCCAAGTGTATCTTGAAAAATCATCAATAATCACCAAACAATATCTCTTCTTTCCAATACTTGGAACACTTAAAGGACCAAAGAGATCCATATGAAGCATCTTTTTTTGTGTGATGATTTGTGCCGCTTTCCCTTTTGACAAGAAGTGCACTTGTCATTCAGCTTGAAGTTCCTTGTGAGTAAACCAATGGCATGTTCACCTTTAACAAGTTTCTTCATATTCTTGAAACTGACATGACAAAGCATTCTGTGCCATAATTTTTGTTTGATTTTAAGTGGCTTTTGACACAAAACAAGTACCACCTCTAGAAATGGCATATTTCATTCTTAATTCATACAAATTTCCATTTCTAGGGGCCATCATGAGAATATCAGGGGAAATTACAAATTCAGGTTTGAGGATGAAACAATTAGAGTCATCAAATCTAACCTTATAACATTTATCACACATCTGAGGTATGCTCAAAAGATTATATTGTAATCCTTCCACATAAAACATATTTTCAAATGACACTTTGCCATTGGTAAGAATTCCTTTCCCACACAATATTCCCTCAATTTTCATCACTACCAAATGCAACTGGTCCTTCAAATTTCTCTTCAAAATTGACCAACAATCTTTTATCACAAGTCATGTGCCTAGAACATCCACTGTCCATGTACCTTATATCATTCATTGTTGTGGACTGTTCCTACACAAGTTAAAATTTATTACTTAAGTGATGAATCACAAGTTAGTTCAGCTTGCAAATCATCAGAAATTTCTTCAGCAGTTGCAACTGGTTTGGGATCTTCATACACTAGCTCACAAGACTCATCAGTCTCATAGCCAGATTCACATAATTTTCCAACATAGAGAACTATTCTTGTGCATTCTTCAATGACAAATTCCATTTTCATGATTGTCACTTGTGCTTCTGAAGAAATTTCTCATCACCAATGAGTTCTTTTGATTTCTTCTTTTGAATACATTCTTCTTAAACTTGCTCTCACCTTTACAACTGTTTGATTTCTCATAATCAACAGATTTTTGAGACATATCAGATCTATCTTTGGTATGTTTCTTGATCATAGGATCCTGTTTCTTCTTTTTCAAATCCTTTTTCACATCAGATGATTTCTTAGTCTTGATGTGTTCTCCATTATCCTTCTTCTTACCCTTACTCAAGTATTCATTATACTTTGTTTTGTAAAATGCAAAATCCTGTCCAAAGATTGTATGGTCAGGGACATGAAAAGGTTTAGGTTAGAACCTTTCTTGACATGAGTCAGTGTGGTGACCATAGACATCACAAATTTTGCACCAAACTTGTCCTTTAAACTTCTCAGTTGAGTTACCTCTCTTATATCTTTCACTTGGTCTTGGGAGATCAACTCAATGGTTTTTTGGTTATTAATGAGACCCTCAAATTTGATGGAAAAGGTAGGAATTCTTCAATCTTGGTATCTTCTCTTTCAACAGTACTTTTCACTTAATTGATCTTTTCTAATTTAATTAGACATTCATCTTCATCATTTCTTCGTCTTGACCATCTTCTGATATAGTCTTCCATGATTTCTACCTCTCCAACATCAAACAATCCTGATTATAGAAAACTGGATAGACTGGTAGAAGGAGATTATCATTCTTAATGGTTTCCTCATTCTTCTTGTTGTTCTTTTTCTTTTGTCCTTTTTGAAGACACTTTGCTTGTTGATCTTTCGTTATTTTTCATTCCCTTAGATCCACCACATAGATCAAATGACCTATGTTCCCTTCTCATTTGCTCATGATGTTTCTTCATTTTGGGAGTAATCATTGGTAACAAAGGAATCTTGTCCTTTGAAATTTGTTTACCCATTTTCATTTCTTTTAAACTTTCACAACTTGAACATTTGTCAATGGAATCACTCAAATCATTCTCATTTATCAAATCATAATCTTCATCAGCCAATGATACATGAACACCAACAGACTTTTTAGCGGTTCTTTCTTTTGTTTAAGATTCTTTCATCACAAATTCACCCTTGTCATCAAACTCCTTTTTATCTTTAAACTCATCTCTGAATTGATCAAGATAAGCACTTCTTTTTTCCTTGTCCACCTTTAATGAGTAAGGTCTGAATGAGTCAGTTCTGATTGAGCCTCTGTCCCATTCAGCAACAACACCAAGTCTGAATGATTCAAACCTAATTTTAACCATTCAGATGTTTTTCTGTTTGGAACCAAACAGTTTGAAGTTTGAATGAATCAGATGTTTACATCTGAATGGTTCCATTCAGATGTAAACAAACAGCCCCTAATTATCATTAAAGGGTGGAGGAACAACTTCGTACTTATCCTCCTCTTTGATATTCTTCAATTTTCCACAAATATTTCTAGTGGACACCAAATTCTTTAGAAAATCCACCTCAACCTGAATTTGAGTATTCTTCAACTTCTCATCAAGAAACATTTACTTTAAACCTTCAATTTTAGTGGTATATCTTAAATGAATGTTGTCACTGTCCATACAGTCTAGTTCCAAAATCTTAATTTTGTTTTCATATGTCAACTCACTCATTTCATAAACATTTATCATGTTTTGTTTCTTAAAAAACTAAATTTGCAATTTACCAACTTCTTTTCTCAAAGAATCATTCATTTCAAGTAATTCAAAAGTTGTAGGATCTGAATGTACCTGAGATGAAGAGGAGTCAGCTTCATTTCAATTTTTGCCATGAATGCCACATTAGCCTTTTCAATGTCTTCAGCATGATTACTCCAATCAAGCACATTATCTTGTTGGTTGAGCTAAAGCAACATTTCCTTGATTCGTTGGCCGATTGGCATTGTTCCTGTTTTGATTGGTAGGGGCTTATGGAGGGTTTTGTTGGTGTCTTTGAAATGGTTGTTGTTGTGGGATCATTTGTTGATGATTTTGTTTTTGAAAGTTGTTGTTGTTGAAATGTCTTGGTTGGCCTTGATTCTGATTTTGGTATTGGAACTGCTTTCTTTGTTGGTTATTGTTCTAAATTGTCTTGGCTGATTACATTCTGGTAGTTGGAAATTATAGCAAATAGCCTTGGACTTGTCAAATTCAATTTTATGATTAGGTCCAAAAATCAATGATCTTCCTGTTCTGCTGTACAACCTTTTTGCTTCTCAAAGCCAACATTGCAACTTGCCACTTGAGATCCAATTCATCAGCATCAATTTGTTCAAGGTCTTCTTGTACTACACTTGTGTGAATCAAGTTCTTGGCCACAAATGCATTGTAAGAATTAGTGAACATTGAGTGGATTGCTTGATAGTCATTTCCTTCATTAATGTTTCCAGCAACATAAGGAGCATGTCCACTTGACATTGATGATGTATCACTATTATCCATCAACTGCACATTGAACCTTGATTGCCCATTTTGATTTCCATACTGACCAACTACATAAGCTCTCGGGGTTTCAGCGTTGAACTCAGTTTGTTCTTCATTTATGGGAATTTTCGGTTGGTTCTTTTTTGACAACTTTGAAGCTTGGCTTATCTTCCTTGATCATATGATTCTCAATCATTTCATGCTCAACAGCATGTAAAAAGCAAATAACATCATCAAGCTTGAATGTTGGAAAATTTGCCTTTTCCTTGTTGAACTTGCTTGAAGTGTACCACTCTCCAGACAAAGATGATAACAACTTCTTGTTTAGGTCAAAATCTGTTATTGCAAGGTCAGTGGTTCTGATTTCATTGACAATAGCAACAAACCTTTTCAAAACTGATTTCAACATCTCTTCTTCTTTAAACTTGAATCTATCTAGCTATTTCTTCAATCTGTCTTTTTTGATATCTTTCAACTCAGTATTTCCTTCAAACATTTCAACAATGCCATCAAACATGGCCTTTGAAGTAGTGTGATGAGCCACACTTGTCAAGATCTCCCATGACAGACCAATTTTTAGCATAGACAGTGCTCTATCATCTTTCTTCTTCATTTGTCTTTCCTAGGTCTGATCGTTGTTTGTGCCATCAGGAACATATGGGCCATTTTTGATTGAATTCCACATGTCAAATAGAACTTTCCACTTAATATAATTTTCCTGTCCAAACAATCTTGGAATTTTGTTAGTAGACACTTCTTGTTCGTCCATCACTCAAGACATGTTGTTGGTACTTTTGAAAAATTTTAGAAATTAAAATTACTTAAAACTTAAAAAATTTTAGAAAAACCACCAGATCTGTGGATGAAAACCTCATGTCTTCTAAATCTGAATGCATAAGATCAAGATCTAGATTGACAAACAGTAGCTATGAGAAAATGAAAAACAGAGCAGCTGACGTCATAAATAAATGGAACAGTGTCAACTGACATCATCGTTCTTCATCTTCAAAATCAATTAATATTGTGAAGGATACAATGAAAATCGATTAGGGTTTCTAGGTGGAATGTATGTATTTTAGACAGCTTTTCGTACAAAGATATTCTTTCGGGAAAGTGTCAGCCATCAAACCACAATATTCGCTCAATGTCCTCTGTCAAAAGTGTGCCCTAAAGTTTACTTAAATTGGCGCACCTGACACCTTCTAGAAAACCTAATGATTGATATATTACATATTCAAACATATTCAAATATATTACAAGTGTAAACAGGTCTTCGAGTAAGCTTATAAGCTTTTATCCTTGTCGAGCAGACCTTGTACCCATAAGTGTGCTTAGAACAGTTCTCCGAGTAAGCTTTTACTTAGAAAATATTCTTCAAGCATACTTCAATCTTCTGATAATATCAAACGTTGCTCGATATAAATCCTATGAGTGAAAGCCTTGTTAGGGATCATATACATCATCATATACGCAGTGACGGATTTAGGGCTTAGCTACGGTGGGCCACTGCCCACCGTCCACCCGTCGGAAAGTTGAGTTTTGCGGCTACGAGTTAGTACATAATGAGTCAACAACCAGTAATTGCCCACCGTAGGTTACCGACAGACATTTAAGTAAGAAGGGTAAAGAAGCATTGAAGCATTCTCAGAGTTTTCTTCGGAGGCGGGCAGGCGGCTTCGTCCGGCAGCCATTAGTTCTGTTCTTTAGTAACAAAATATAAGAGACCGTATCTAATATTTGAAAGACTGGGTTTCAAGTTTGGGCTTTTAATTATATAAAGTTATATACCAGGCCCAGAAACAAAATTAACTCTATGAATAAAAAGTTACAGAAAGTGAAAAACTTAAAAGATTTTAACCCATTTAAGTTTTTGGTATGCTATGTAAAATTGGTATGTTTTAAGTGAATTTATCTTTTAATAGAGTCTTATATATTGTTGTTCCATTTATATTTGGTTTATAATTATTATTTTGAATAACATGTATTTTGTATTATTTTATCATTACTGTTAAGTAGTTTTGGCTTAGTTTTTTTGTTAATAAAATTATAGTTTTATTATTTTAATTACTCTCTACAATAAAGTAAATAATCAAATTATATTAAATATGAGACCTTTATAGTTAGTTACAACTACATACTCATGCTCGTTTTTTAACTTATTATTTATTTTGGTTCCGCCGCTAGTGGTCGTAAGAATGTCGATGGTGCTTTGTGATGGTGTATGTAATAATTAGAGAGCTGCGTTCAAAGGAAACTTAATATAATATGCATTTTAGTTTTAACTTATAAATGGGTTGTGTGAAAAATGACTAATTTACCCCCCCCCCCCCTATGTGTCTCAAGAGTTTATTAAATGGTCGGCCGACCCAATTCTCTTACCCTAGCCATTTACTCAATCCATTTTGTGCCCCCCGTAGAAAAAATTCCTGGAACCGCCACTGCATATACGTGTAGAACGATACGATACAGATCGACAATATTGTGTTTACTATACTAGATCATATGGCGGAAACATATAATAAAGGAATTGATCACATAATCACTCATAAACATCATTATATTAATTTTGATCAAAAATCTCCAAAAGACTATTACAAATATGACATGAAAGCACTATTTATACAATCTCCTAATGGTACCATATAAGCGAAATGGCATATAAAACTTATACGTTGCGTAAAAGTTTTATACGCTGGCCTACTTATACGGTACCTTAACATATACTAATACTGACAATTGCAGTCCCTAAACAATATATATATATATATATGACGTATTAAGCCCATAAGACCTAGCAATAGACAATAATGCACTAACAAACTCCCCTTGGATATTTCTAGGTCGTTGTTTTCAATCCATACCAAAATCCTCTTTCGATACTCCTTTCTGGCTTTTTTTATTGACGGTATTGTCGATCCTTGTTGTGATGTTGGACGAGATACTCCTGTCGGGAAATACTGAAATCTATTCCACAATACCTGAGTAACTTGATCCTGACGTCCATCTTCCATCTCAGCCTCCAGCCTTTCTCGTTCTTCACTTATAGCCCTCCAGTTAGTTTCCCAAGCCCGACAATAATGTATCTTCTTGTCAAAGCACAAATCCTTAACTTTTTGGAACTGGTTGGCTTGCGACTTGACTTTATTATCATTGCATTGTTTCTTGTTCAAATGTAATATCTCTATGACTTTCAATGAACAATTCACCTACCACATCGGATCATACACTCAAATCACATCATACTTTTCTTTCCCACGATCCAAGTAAATACTCGCTTCACCAGTCAACGCTGAACATGACCAACAAAGTAAATAAGGACGAAAATCATGTTCCATTGGGTACAACGATATCACACGTAGCAAATATGGTCTTGAATAACTCAACGTCCGAATCAACTCACCTTCCGGGTTCCTTCTTGATTTATAATGAATACCTTAGAAACTTGAGGTGTCCACTTGTTAAACCCTCACTTTGCCTGATTCACCAGAAACTCGCAAACCTCCTTCACATGTCCACTTTTTGGTTTATATAGAAAGTCATAATGTATACAAATGTAACACCCCGTAACCGCAGCGGAAACGTACACGGGATGCAACAGACACATCTGATATCAACAGCATTGCTTATAAAGAAAATACCACTACATTAATTTATAATATATTACATTGTTGCGAGTTTCATTACTGTCTAGGTGTTACACACATATTTTACCGATAAGACATTAATAAATTCATTACAAAACAAAGAGCAGCAAGCTTCCAACAGGTAGCACAGATAGTTAAGCAAACATCAATCAATCCAACTTGGGCATACCTAGAAAACATGTAAAGAAAACGGGTCAACTACGAATAGTTGGTGAGTTTCACTAATTTGAATAAACACTGACAAATCATTTTAATAATCATTTATTAACAATATAATCATGCTGGGAACTATGTTACCCCAGAACATTTCCAATAACTTTCTGGGAACTATGTTACCCCAGAACAATAACAACCCCTGGGAACTATGTTACCCCAGAATAATAATAACCCCTGGGAACTATGTTACCCCAGAATAATAACAACCCCTGGGAACTATGTTACCCCAGAACAATAATAACCCCTGGGAACTATGTTACCCCAGAACAATAATAATAACCCCTGGGAACTATGTTACCCCAGAATAATAACAACCCCTGGGAACTATGTTACCCCAGAACAATAACAACCCCTGGGAACTATGTTACCCCAGAACAATATAACCCCTGGGAACTATGTTACCCCAGAACAATAACACATTATAAACATTTTATATATTCTATGCATCAGCCCATATATATATAAATGTACAAGTATTTCCATACGATCGGTATGTACTTAAATACTTTAAATAAGACATGTTTTCCGCCCCGGGAAAATATAATTAAAACAATTCATTAAAAGGGGCTTGTGAAAACTCACCTTTTTGGGAGTCGGGGTAATATGAGGAACAGCTACGTGCTGGGATCTGTAATAGGATATCTAAGTCGTTACTATATAATTCCCACAAATTAAATCTATGTAAACTGTACATCGGGGAACACTGATAACCTAGTTAAGGTGATGAAATTATAGCTCGGTTTGACACCCCGTTTGGCCGCGGGGCCCGTTTCCGGTATTTCGGTGCCGGAAACGGTAAAAATCGGGTAAAATTACCCAAATCATCCGAATTATTTTCGGATGATTTATTTTTACTTAATTTACTTAGGTTTATGAAAATAGTCTATTTTTAAAGTTTTCGTGTACCAGTCAGCTCGCTTATGCGAGTTTTGCCGGTTTACACGTTTTAAGCTTTAAAAAAACTTGTTTTTATGTTCATTTTAGCACAAATAATTACCCGTTTAGTCTCGGGTCTTGAAATTTTGCACAAAACTCAATTTGACAGTAAGAACATTTTATAAAATTTTCCAGATTTATTTTCCTATATTTGCATTTATTTACCTATTTTTAAATCTCATTAAAACACTAAAAATATAAAAAATACCAAAATACTTTAGGAAAATCCCAAGTTTTTCTGGAATGATCCTTGTCATTCTCATAACTCTCTGGAATTTTTCCAGATTTATTTTCGTAAATTTACATATATTTATCTATTTTCAAATCTTATTAAAATACTAAATATATCAAAAATACCAAAACACTTTAGAAAAATACCAAATTTTTCTGGGATGTTCCTTGTCATTCTCATAACTCTCTGAATTTTTCCAGATTTATTTTCGTAAATTTACATATATTTATCTATTTTCAAATCTTATTAAAATACTAAATATATCAAAAATACCAAAACACTTTAGAAAAATCCCAAATTTTTCTGGGATGATCTTTATCATCCTCATAACTTTCTGGAATTTTCCCAGATTTATTTTCCTACATTTACATTTATTTATCTATTTTTAAATCTTGTTAAAACACTAAATATATCAAAAATACCAAAACACTTTAGAAAAATCCCAAATTTTTCTGGGATGATCTTTATCATCCTCATAACTTTCTGGAATTTTTCCAGAATTTAAAACTTATTTTTCAAGCCATTTTCACCCAAAACCGAGCTAGAAAGCCCTAGAACTCGTATCACCGAAAAGCCTACTTAGACTTTTCCAACTGAGCTCAAATTTTGTGGGTGACTTTTATATGTTATAAAAAGCTTATCTTAAATTTTCCGGAATTTTTCATCATGTTTGCTATTTTTCACTATTTTTGGCCAAAACCGAGCATTAAATTCACCAAATATTCATCTTTTATCCAAAAATTACCAAAAATTCACAGATCTCATATTTTCATGTGTAGATCATCTCTGTGAAATTT